>NC_080715.1:19259572-19387072 GCF_019097595.1 Hemibagrus wyckioides
AGGCCATGACCACCACAGTGTGACCCTCATCTCACACTTTATGCTTCAGACAGAGTTTTAAAGGAAGTCTCAGGAGAGTGCTTGTTCTTTCCTGACATGGTTCCTCTTACCGAAGAGCAGTGGGGTGTGGGTCAGGCCCTGGCAGGCTTTACAAATACTCCTTCATGCTGTCCACATTAGTGATGTCCTGATTCCAGCACACGTGTGTGAACACACACACACACTTTTCTGGTGAGCAGCAGCATGTTGATTTCCTGCTCTGAAAGCTTGGTTCCATCTGCACAGCAGCTTTAAATGGCGCTCCAGTGTGCAGCTGCACTCCTCCACAGCTTCCTGTGTGCTGAGTGGAGAGCTGAGCCTATACAATTCCCACTGATCACTCAACTCTCACCCTCGGCATCCGGCCGCCATTGTGCCTCCAGCCTTTCGCTGCTTTATGAAATTAGCAAGGGTGCTGCTGATGTTTCTCATTTACAATTTTTCCCAGCAAAAAAAGTTTGTTTTTGCTTTTTTTTCTTCCACTTAAAATCTGATATTTTCAACTTCATTACCACCTTGATGTCTTTTCCAGCGCTGGAAAACACTTGATAAATTGCACTTCATCACTATAATTCAATATTATTTCAGGATATTTATACTTTACTGAAGGGTACTACTTGTACTCTTAATTGATTTCATTCCCATGAAAGATCATGCTACTCATTCCTTACATTTTTATTGCCCTTTAAAGCACTCGTTGAAAATCTCAGACTTCTCATCTTTCATGTAAATCAAAGTGTCATTAACAGTGACCTTCTTATTCTACACAGTGTAGTTAAACACGACTTCTGTCATCCATCTGTGTGCAGCTGAATATGAACAAGTCACAAGTCTGCAGCGTGGATGTGAGGGTGAGCGTCCCTGGCCCTTCCTCAGCAAAGTATGCTTAGTTTAGTTCGTATTAAAACAAATACAATACAACTCGTATACAATGCATCCCTCTCCTAGATCCATTCATTTCAATTTATTTCCAGGATATTTTACATTTAATTGATTCATTCATAAGCAGACTACATAATGTTAATCATGCAGGGCCAAATAGCTTAGAGTGGCCAAATGACACCTTCAGGCAAAATGGTATAGTTTCTTATAACCTTATTTAAAAACATTTCCTTTTTTAGTTTAAAACTAGGAATCTTTTGTGTAGATACCTTACCTGAGTGGATACTAGCTTAATTTCTGGCTTATTAGAGAGCATGAGAGACAGATGTCGTATGAATTACTGCCGTTACTATAGCCTGTTGGTGTGTTAAATTTACTCTGATTAATGCATACACTATATTGCCAAAAGTTTTGGGACATCTGCCTTTACATGCACATGAGTGTAATATAGAGTTGCAGCTAGACCAGCTCCAACTTTTCTGGGAAGGCTTTCCACAAGGTTTAGGAGTGTGTTTATGGGAATTTTCTGACCAAGTGCATTTGTGAGGTCAGGCACTGATGTAGGACGAGAAGGTCTGGCTCTCAGTCTCCGCTCTAATTCATCCCAAATGTGTTCTATCAGGTTGAGATCAGGACTCTGTGAAGTTCCTCCACCATAAACTCACTCATCCATGTCTTTATGGACCTTGCTTAGTGCACTGGTGTGCAGTCATGTTGGAACAGGAAGGGGTCATCCCCCCACCTGTTCCCATGAATTTGGAACCATGAAATTGTCCAAAATGTCTTGGTATGCTGAAGCATTAAGAGTTCCTTTCACTGGAACTAAGGGGCCAAGCCCAACCCCTGAAAAACAACACCTGAATTCAGTGATTTCCAAAAACGTATGGCAATATAGTGTGCTTTCAAATACAGCTTATAAACTACACTATATGGTGCAAAAGTATATGCACCCCTGACCACCACACTCATATGTGGTTATTACCACGAAGTTGCACACAGCATCAAAACATGCTGGCCAAATTCATATTATTTCCAGGCTTTTTCTGAAACTAAGTATGTTTCCATGTTTAAAAACATGTAGCTACAGGAGATATTGTGGCATGCTGTTTATGTAAATGATCATATCATTATACATGTCAGCATGCTCACTGTAAGTAACTGACATGTGATGTGTTAAAAAGTTCTCAACTTAAGTTGCCTCTTATACAAGCTCCCCACTGGACTACAGGCCATAAAACACTGCAGTGCCTCCACTGAGGTCTTCTTGTTGTGTGTGTGTGTGTGTTTGTGTGTGTGTGTGTGTGTGTGTGTTTGTGTTTTTGTGTGTGTGTGTAGTGCTTCAGTAAGTTACAGCCACAATCACAAGCACACACAGGCAGACCTCTAAGTGTTGTTTTGTCTAGGTAATTATGTATTGTTATGTTTAGAGCAGTCACATCTTTTTTTATACTAGTGCCATGTTTATTCTCACAGCAGCGTAACGTTGCCCTCTAAAGACCCGGAGACGAGTCGGCTTGACTTGTGTTTCATGTTTATTTATATATTTATTACCAGGGTTAGTGCTTAATTAACCTTGAACAAGCTTTTAATCCTAATGGCATCTGTGCACTTAGTACAGAGTAAAGCTTTTCTAATTATTCACAGCCTACAATTATGCTGAGCTTATTTTCACACAAATATGGCAGAAGCATTGACACCACACACACATACAAACCCCAAAGCTAAACTTTGTATAGCATGTATCTTTGAGCCAAACATTCATGAGAGTGTATGTTTATCTACAGCTCATGTTTGTCTTTTTTGCCATTTCTCTCTGTCTCTGTCTGTCTGTCTGTCTCTCTCTCTCTCCTTTAAAAAAAGTAATTTTATAACAGGAGGAGGAAGAAAAACACAGACATTGCTGATCTGGATAAAACCACAAATTAGTACCTGTAAAACTGGACATTCTCCCAGGACCCCATGATCATTTATTCTTGTCTTTAATCCTGTACAAATATGACTCAAGAAGAATTTAGTTCAAATGTTAAAATGAATGATTTAAGGTAATATGCTGCATAATGTTGTCCTGTATTACCCTACATACCCCTAAATGAGTGTGGCATGGTGCTATCTGTGTTTCACACACGTACATGGTGTACACATTGCTTCTGTCTGTGTGTGATTTCTCTGCATGTTCTCCACATGTCTGTCTGGGCTCCCCAGGTTCTCCTGTTTCCTCCCACCTCTCTCTCTCTCTCCACATGTCTGTTTAGGGTTCCCCAGGTTCTCCTGTTTCCTCCCACTTCCCAGCAGTTGTTAGATTAAACTTTGGGTGTGAATAAATCTGTGAGTGAGTGTGTGTGTGTGCATAGTGCCCTACAATGGACTGACTGACTGCTCTGTATCCACTACGAAACTGACCAGTCTGGTCACATCTTAACCCCAGTGCTATCAGATCTACTTCTCTACTCATCTGACCTCTGCACCACATTCAGTGTGGATTTTGAAGCTGTACACATCTCTCACAATCCTCTTCTCCATGCATATAGCTTTATGTTAATCTTCACAGTAGTATACGTCAAGTCTGCTCACATGTGTTGCGGGTGTATGAGATTCTTTATGATAACCCTCAGCTCTCTCACTCTCTCGCTCTCTCTCTCTCACTCGCTCTCTCTCGCCCTCTCCCCCCCTCTCCCCCCTCTCCCCCTCTCCCCCTCTCTCTCCCCCTCTCTCTCTCTCCTCTCTCTCTCTCCCTCTCTCCCCCCCCCTCTCTCTCCCCCTCTCTCGCTCACTCTCTCTCTCTCTCTCTCTCTCTCTCTCTCCTCTCTCTCTCTCTCTCTGTAACGCAGCCCAGCTGTGAACAAACACCACCTGAAGTCAACTTGCTCTCCTTCCTCCCCCTTTGTTTAAAGCTTATTTTTCATCTTCTGCTTTTCTTCTAATTTTTCATCCTCTTCCACATTTTCCCTCCTCATCTTCGTCTCCATCCTGCTTTCATTCTCACCCTGTCTCATGTTTCTGCTTGCCAGTGTATTTTCCTCTGTGCTGCTGAGGACGTATCAGCATGTGCCTGCTTTCCAACTTCTTTGCCTGTATTTAGCAGTCACTTCTTCCTTCTGCCAAGAACAAGCCTCACACATTTGTGTGCGTGTGTGGCCTTGCACCCTGCTCAGTGGGCATGGTGCCCTGTTATATCTGGCACTAAAGCTGCCCCTTACTGTGTCCTGCAGCACATCACCACTAGTGGCATAGCATGTGATTATGGCAGCAGCTGCTGGTGGGCAGTGCTAACACTCCCATGATGCTTTGGTCTCACTTAGGGATATGCTTAGCTGGCAGAGGGTCTACCAAGTATTCCTATCCCAAGCATACAAGTTAGTGACAGTTCACACTTCACACTGATGCAGGTGTTTGTACTGCTTGTGTAACATAAAATCAAAGAGCTGCTCTGTCTGTTGAAACGTCTCAGACATTTTCCAGTTCAGAAATCCTTTTTCCTCACATTTATCTCTGGATAGAAATGCCAAGGAAATCCTCTGCCAGCAGTTTTCTTATTATTGATGATTTTTGTATGACTGTCATTGTCATTGCTATGGCAACAACTGGTCTTGTATATTCAGTGCCTACTTCGTGCACTCTTTGTGCCGGCTGACCCTGTTGAGGTGACCCACAGCTTACACTGAGAACATTTGAGTGGGTAATTGTGCACTGCTGGACTCTTCACACTGCTGGACTCTTCACATTGCTACACTCTTCTACACTGCTGCACTCTTCACACTGCTGCACTCTTCACACTGCTACACTCTTCACACTGCTACACTCTTCACACTGCTGCACTCTTCACACTGCTGCACTCTTCACACTGCTACACTCTTCACACTGCTACACTCTTCACACTGCTGGACTCTTCTACACTGCTACACTCTTCACACTGCTACACTCTTCACACTGCTGGACTCTTCTACACTGCTACACTCTTCACACTGCTGCACTCTTCACACTGCTACACTCTTCACACTGCTACACTCTTCACACTGCTGGACTCTTCTACACTGCTACACTCTTCACACTGCTGCACTCTTCACACTGCTACACTCTTCACACTGCTACACTCTTCACACTGCTACACTCTTCACACTGCTACACTCTTCTACACTGCTACACTCTTCTACACTGCTACACTCTTCACACTGCTGCACTCTTCACACTGCTGCACTCTTCACACTGCTACACTCTTCTACACTGCTGGACTCTTCTACACTGCTACACTCTTCACACTGCTACACTCTTCACACTGCTACACTCTTCACACTGCTGGACTTTTCACACTGCTACACTCTTCACACTGCTACACTCTTCTACACTGCTACACTCTTCACACTGCTACACTCTTCACACTGCTACACTCTTCTACACTGCTACACTCTTCACACTGCTACACTCTTCACACTGCTACACTCTTCACACTGCTGCACTCTTCACACTGCTACACTCTTCTACACTGCTACACTCTTCTACACTGCTACACTCTTCACACTGCTACACTCTTCACACTGCTACACTCTTCTACACTGCTACACTCTTCTACACTGCTACACTCTTCTACACTGCTACACTCTTCACACTGCTACACTCTTCACACTGCTACACTCTTCTACACTGCTACACTCTTCACACTGCTGGACTCTTCACACTGCTGGACTTTTCACACTGCTACACTCTTCTACACTGCTACACTCTTCTACACTGCTACACTCTTCTACACTGCTACACTCTTCTACACTGCTACACTCTTCACACTGCTACACTCTTCACACTGCTACACTCTTCTACACTGCTACACTCTTCACACTGCTACACTCTTCACACTGCTACACTCTTCTACACTGCTACACTCTTCTACACTGCTACACTCTTCTACACTGCTACACTCTTCTACACTGCTACACTCTTCACACTGCTACACTCTTCTACACTGCTACACTCTTCACACTGCTACACTCTTCTACACTGCTACACTCTTCTACACTGCTACACTCTTCACACTGCTGGACTCTTCACACTGCTACACTCTTCTACACTGCTACACTCTTCTACACTGCTACACTCTTCTACACTGCTACACTCTTCACACTGCTACACTCTTCTACACTGCTACACTCTTCACACTGCTACACTCTTCTACACTGCTACACTCTTCTACACTGCTACACTCTTCACACTGCTACACTCTTCTACACTGCTACACTCTTCTACACTGCTACACTCTTCACACTGCTACACTCTTCTACACTGCTACACTCTTCACACTGCTACACTCTTCTACACTGCTACACTCTTCTACACTGCTACACTCTTCTACACTGCTACACTCTTCACACTGCTACACTCTTCTACACTGCTACACTCTTCTACACTGCTACACTCTTCTACACTGCTACACTCTTCTACACTGCTACACTCTTCTACACTGCTACACTCTTCACACTGCTGGACTTTTCACACTGCTACACTCTTCACACTGCTACACTCTTCTACACTGCTACACTCTTCACACTGCTACACTCTTCTACACTGCTACACTCTTCTACACTGCTACACTCTTCACACTGCTACACTCTTCTACACTGCTACACTCTTCTACACTGCTACACTCTTCACACTGCTACACTCTTCACACTGCTACACTCTTCTACACTGCTACACTCTTCACACTGCTACACTCTTCTACACTGCTACACTCTTCTACACTGCTACACTCTTCACACTGCTACACTCTTCTACACTGCTACACTCTTCACACTGCTACACTCTTCTACACTGCTACACTCTTCTACACTGCTACACTCTTCTACACTGCTACACTCTTCACACTGCTACACTCTTCTACACTGCTACACTCTTCTACACTGCTACACTCTTCTACACTGCTACACTCTTCACACTGCTGGACTTTTCACACTGCTACACTCTTCACACTGCTACACTCTTCTACACTGCTACACTCTTCTACACTGCTACACTCTTCTACACTGCTACACTCTTCACACTGCTACACTCTTCTACACTGCTACACTCTTCTACACTGCTACACTCTTCACACTGCTACACTCTTCTACACTGCTACACTCTTCTACACTGCTACACTCTTCACACTGCTACACTCTTCACACTGCTACACTCTTCACACTGCTACACTCTTCTACACTGCTACACTCTTCACACTGCTACACTCTTCTACACTGCTACACTCTTCTACACTGCTACACTCTTCACACTGCTGGACTCTTCTACACTGCTACACTCTTCACACTGCTACACTCTTCTACACTGCTACACTCTTCTACACTGCTACACTCTTCTACACTGCTACACTCTTCTACACTGCTACACTCTTCACACTGCTACACTCTTCTACACTGCTACACTCTTCTACACTGCTACACTCTTCACACTGCTACACTCTTCACACTGCTACACTCTTCACACTGCTACACTCTTCTACACTGCTACACTCTTCTACACTGCTACACTCTTCACACTGCTACACTCTTCTACACTGCTACACTCTTCACACTGCTACACTCTTCACACTGCTACACTCTTCTACACTGCTACACTCTTCTACACTGCTACACTCTTCTACACTGCTACACTCTTCACACTGCTACACTCTTCTACACTGCTACACTCTTCACACTGCTACACTCTTCTACACTGCTACACTCTTCTACACTGCTACACTCTTCTACACTGCTACACTCTTCACACTGCTACACTCTTCTACACTGCTACACTCTTCTACACTGCTACACTCTTCTACACTGCTACACTCTTCTACACTGCTACACTCTTCACACTGCTGGACTCTTCACACTGCTGGACTTTTCACACTGCTACACTCTTCACACTGCTACACTCTTCTACACTGCTACACTCTTCTACACTGCTACACTCTTCTACACTGCTACACTCTTCTACACTGCTACACTCTTCACACTGCTACACTCTTCTACACTGCTACACTCTTCTACACTGCTACACTCTTCACACTGCTACACTCTTCTACACTGCTACACTCTTCTACACTGCTACACTCTTCACACTGCTACACTCTTCTACACTGCTACACTCTTCACACTGCTACACTCTTCTACACTGCTACACTCTTCTACACTGCTACACTCTTCTACACTGCTACACTCTTCTACACTGCTACACTCTTCTACACTGCTACACTCTTCACACTGCTACACTCTTCTACACTGCTACACTCTTCTACACTGCTACACTCTTCACACTGCTACACTCTTCTACACTGCTACACTCTTCTACACTGCTACACTCTTCTACACTGCTACACTCTTCTACACTGCTACACTCTTCACACTGCTACACTCTTCTACACTGCTACACTCTTCACACTGCTGGACTCTTCACACTGCTGGACTTTTCACACTGCTACACTCTTCTACACTGCTACACTCTTCACACTGCTACACTCTTCTACACTGCTACACTCTTCACACTGCTACACTCTTCACACTGCTGGACTCTTCACACTGCTACACTCTTCACACTGCTACACTCTTCACACTGCTGGACTCTTCACACTGCTACACTCTTCACACTGCTACACTCTTCTACACTGCTACACTCTTCTACACTGCTACACTCTTCACACTGCTGGACTCTTCACACTGCTACACTCTTCACACTGCTACACTCTTCACACTGCTACACTCTTCACACTGCTGGACTCTTCACACTGCTACACTCTTCTACACTGCTACACTCTTCTACACTGCTACACTCTTCTACACTGCTACACTCTTCACACTGCTACACTCTTCTACACTGCTACACTCTTCTACACTGCTACACTCTTCTACACTGCTACACTCTTCACACTGCTACACTCTTCACACTGCTACACTCTTCACACTGCTACACTCTTCACACTGCTGGACTCTTCACACTGCTGGACTCTTCACACTGCTACACTCTTCACACTGCTACACTCTTCTACACTGCTACACTCTTCAACACTGCTACACTCTTCTACACTGCTACACTCTTCTACACTGCTACACTCTTCTACACTGCTACACTCTTCTACACTGCTACACTCTTCACACTGCTACACTCTTCACACTGCTGGACTCTTCACACTGCTACACTCTTCACACTGCTGGACTCTTCACACTGCTACACTCTTCACACTGCTGGACTCTTCACACTGCTACACTCTTCACATTGCTACACTCTTCTACACTGCTACACTCTTCTACACTGCTACACTCTTCTACACTGCTACACTCTTCTACACTGCTACACTCTTCACACTGCTACACTCTTCACACTGCTACACTCTTCACACTGCTGGACTCTTCACACTGCTGGACTCTTCACACTGCTACACTCTTCACACTGCTACACTCTTCTACACTGCTACACTCTTCAACACTGCTACACTCTTCTACACTGCTACACTCTTCTACACTGCTACACTCTTCACACTGCTACACTCTTCTACACTGCTACAC
This sequence comes from Hemibagrus wyckioides, assembly GCF_019097595.1. Lineage (NCBI taxonomy): Eukaryota > Metazoa > Chordata > Actinopteri > Siluriformes > Bagridae > Hemibagrus > Hemibagrus wyckioides. The sequence goes on from NC_080715.1 coordinate 19,269,019, forward strand.
TCTTCTACACTGCTACACTCTTCACACTGCTACACTCTTCTACACTGCTACACTCTTCTACACTGCTACACTCTTCTACACTGCTACACTCTTCACACTGCTGGACTCTTCACACTGCTGGACTCTTCACACTGCTACACTCTTCACACTGCTGGACTCTTCACACTGCTACACTCTTCACACTGCTACACTCTTCTACACTGCTACACTCTTCTACACTGCTACACTCTTCTACACTGCTACACTCTTCTACACTGCTACACTCTTCACACTGCTGGACTCTTCACACTGCTGGACTCTTCACACTGCTACACTCTTCACACTGCTACACTCTTCACACTGCTGGACTCTTCACACTGCTACACTCTTCTACACTGCTACACTCTTCTACACTGCTACACTCTTCTACACTGCTACACTCTTCACACTGCTACACTCTTCTACACTGCTACACTCTTCTACACTGCTACACTCTTCACACTGCTACACTCTTCTACACTGCTACACTCTTCTACACTGCTACACTCTTCACACTGCTACACTCTTCACACTGCTACACTCTTCACACTGCTACACTCTTCACACTGCTACACTCTTCACACTGCTACACTCTTCTACACTGCTACACTCTTCACACTGCTACACTCTTCTACACTGCTACACTCTTCTACACTGCTGGACTCTTCACACTGCTACACTCTTCTACACTGCTACACTCTTCTACACTGCTACACTCTTCTACACTGCTACACTCTTCTACACTGCTACACTCTTCTACACTGCTACACTCTTCACACTGCTACACTCTTCACACTGCTACACTCTTCTACACTGCTACACTCTTCTACACTGCTGGACTCTTCACACTGCTACACTCTTCTACACTGCTACACTCTTCACACTGCTACACTCTTCACACTGCTACACTCTTCTACACTGCACAACTACAGTCTACAACTGAATACTCAAGATAGTCAGTTCTGAGTGGTGTGGGGGGTGTATTTGGACGTGCATAACGTGAGTAGACACACAGGAGTGCTGTGATGTAGACAGAGAGTGAGTATAGTGATTGAAGTCAGAGCATCTCCAAAACTGCAGCTCTTGTGGGGTGTTCCCGGCCTGCAGTGGTCAGTATCTGTCAAAAGTGATCCAAGGAAGGAACAGTGGTGAACCCGCGACAGGGTCATGGGTGGCCAAGGGTCATTGATGAACCAGGGGAGCGAAGGCAGGCCTGTGTGATCCGATCCATCAGACGAGCTACTGTTGCTCAAATTGCTGAAGAAGTTAATGCTGGTTCTGATAGAAAGGTGTCAGAATACACAGTATATGAAGAGTCAGGGCTGTTTTGGCAGCAAAAGGGGAACCAACACAATGAGGTGCTTATAATGTTATGCCTAATTGATGCATGAACACAGAAGGGTCTTGGTCACATGGCCACTCGCTCTCAGCTACCGGTCAGGTTATGCAACTGAATTTTTATATTTTAACATAATGTTTAGTTTCTTTTTCTAAGCTTTTCTGTTTTGTATTATTATTATTTATCCATCACATTACTGCCTAGTATCACATTTTATTCTCAGGCAGAGTAACTGAGATCCGCAGGGGTATTCAGCTGTCAGGGTTTTTGTAAAGGCAGCAGATGCAAGCGCAGGTTTTGATTGTGTAAAGTGCAAAACTAAAACCGTGAGAACAAGAACAATAAATCTAAACCGAAGAAACAAGGCAAAAAAAAATGCAGACTCCGAACAAGCTGCACACAACAAAAGCTCGACAATGAGATGCTGAAACACAGGAACATCTATAATGGCGTCTGAAACGTGACGCAGGTACATGCGACTGAAAACACGAGGCATGCCGGGACTGACAGGATTCATGATCAACACTATTGGAAGTCTATTGGAAGACCCTCTGCATGTTCATCATTTAATCACTGATCAGTTACATGATTTTATACATTATCCGTATTAAACGCTACATCACACTGCATTTACCAAGATCCCTTTTTCCTAATTTGCATTAGTAAGCGCATTAATTGTAGGTGTGTTGCAGGGGATCTGCAAAGATTAATGGCGTGAGTGATATCGTGTGACAGTAAGAGGTGGAAGCAGTATTTCAATGAGATTTTATTTTGCATGTGCTATTTGTTCTCAGACTCCCAGAAAGTACACCCAACTGAAATTATATGAAGAACAGTGACCAAACATGCCAGAAAACACTTCATAATACAAGTTAAATGTGGGCATAAGTATGCATGATGTGATTTTGATGTACATTTTGCCAGTAAGGCTTTTTAATGAACCTATTTAAGGCTCTGTTTAAACACTCTCTAAAGTATTTAGGGAAAGTGCAAGCGTGCAGTGAATAATTAACGTGAAGCCGTCTTTACTGCAGCAATAACAAGGCTTCATTCGAGGGAATATGTAACGTTTTGATCATTTAGACACCAAGGTATAATTCAGATCTGTTTTCTCATTATTCAAGCTCTGTAAATGGTGGAATTTGGTCTTTCACAAAATTATCTAGAGGTTGCTGCACATGTAATTCCTGCCCTTTGGTCGTATTAATTTGCACACATAAACGCTGTTCCCTAAGTTACTTTTACACTACAGCTGTTAAATGAATCTATTTGCATATCGTCTCTGCTCTGTATTTTGCCCTGAAGATTAACAGTCCATATTCATTATAGTAAACTCTATGCAGTGCTGGACTGGATGAGATGCTGTGTGTGTGTGTGTTATTTTGACTGAAGGCAGTATGGAGTCCAGGTTGCATTAGTGTGGAGTGAGGTGGTGGTTGTTGTTGTTCCTCAGGCTCTGGCAGTAAAGCAGCTTTGGACCCTGTGCCATCTGCTTCCAAACACTGAGCTGAGGGGAAACCCGTCACTCTGGAATTAGCAGCATCATGTGATAATGAGCCCCTTTAATATGTGTCCTTCCCCGCTCCGCTCGCCATGCAGCGTCAGTGTGCAGATCAGAGACGTGAGCATTAGCATCCAGGCAGAGGAGAGTTGTACATGTGGGAACTTTAATGGAGATGTTTAGTCTTCCTGCCACACCCACTGTTTTAACACAGCCCTTTTAACACTTTCCCCTCTAAACATTTTAATCAGGGCTTCAAGTGAAGGATTTTTATCTCTTGTCTTTATTCTGCTGTGATTTAGCGTTCCCTTTTGTCCTGCTGTTTTTTTCCCAACCGTGTGACGTGATAACAGTGCATGATGGAGATTCGATTCAATTCAATTCAATTTATTTGCATAGCACCTTTTACAATGAAGCAGTCTTAAAGCAGTTTTACAAAAGAAGAGAAACGGAGAAAGGGGAGGGGAAAAATGAAAATTAAAAAAATAACTAGAAATAAGAATAAATTATTAAATTAAATTATTAAACTATTTTATTTTATCCCTAATGAGCAAGCGACGGTGGCAAGGAAAAACTCCCTGGGATGATATGAGGAAGAAACCTTGAGAGGAACCAGGCTCAGAAGGGAACCCATCCTCATTTGGGTGACACTAAACAGTGAATAATGTAATTGTAACTGATTAATGTCCTTTCTACATACTGTATGTGACTGAATATATGACCCTAGCGCTCAGGCTGTGCATAGTTCAGGTCAAAGGCGGTCCGTGTGTCTTCAGGACAGTGTGCTTGTACTGTATATCCCTCACCCTGCATTCACACTCACAAGCACCGAAGCAGCAGGCCACTGACCGTTCACTCCATAAAGTCATGCGTGACTTCTGAGAGCCGCCGTCCTGACCGCACTGACACTTGGTGACAAATCTCTTGCTTTATACTGATTAGTTCAAGAGAATTGAGAAATCCAAACGGTTCGGTTCGGCCATCAAGTCGATCTGCCATCGAGCGACCTTTCGGTAAAGTACAAATGACTTCTTGGCTGCGATTACAGAAGAATGGAAGAGACCCAGACAAGAGTCTAGCAAGTCGTGTCTATGCTAAATAAAAAAAACGGTCAAATTTGCATTGTGTATATTTATTTATTTATTTATTTATTTAATTCTTACAATGACCAGAATAGCAGTACTATCAACAGCAAGGCCATTGCAGTAACAATAACACTGATGATTACAGCCATCAGCAATAGCAGTAGATGGTTTAAAAAGAAAAAGTAATGATACGTCTTGTAGGTAATGGTAAGTGTAATGAGAAGATGAGAGTCTGCTAATGGATTCTAGGTCTGTCTGTTTGTCATAACTCTCCTTCATTACAGCTAGCTGATTAACGTTATGTGTTTCTGGTTGATGAAATAAGGCTGCACAAAAAAAAAAAACTTGCTTGTGATTAGTTTCTTATTCGCTCCAATATGTCCATAGATGTTTCGTACTTCATGACTATTACACACACACACACACACACACACACACATATGCAGTACAAACATAATTCAGAGTTCAGACGAACCGTCAGTCATCAACCCCAATCACGAAAATCTAGCTATTGTACTGGTACATGCATTGTTCCTTACTAACTGCTGAAAGAATTAATTTCAGTTCTTAACCCATATTATGAAGTCTGGATGATGGGCTGATGAGCTGAAAGCATTCATGCAGGTGGATTTCCAAAGTAAATATTCAATTATCCTTGTCTTAGGTACTGAGTTGAGAGAGTAAACTAAAGCCACAGCACCAGGAGAATGAACAAACACACACACACACACACATACTCAGGCCAAGAAAACACAATTAGTCCTTGTCAAAGTTCCCAAACATCACTATACATCTGCATCACCCCCAAAAACCATTAGTTACAGGAGGAGCAATTCATCAAGGAGGAAACGTGTAACACACACCACACGTACTCTCTCTCAAGGGGTTTGGACTTGTGAGAGGTTACAGTAATCCTCCTCTCACGGAATCTATGCCTTCGTTTTGTCTGACAGCGTGACCCAGTGCAGAGACTTCTCTTGCTTCCTCTCTGAAGTGTGTGACCCTGTGTCATGGTGTTACTGCCTCAAGTCCTTTCCTCCTCTCAGGCTAAATATACACACTTTCTCGACACTAAATATAGCCTCTTCCGCTATCCGGCTCATACGTCTCTTCGTGCTTAAAAATCACTCAGTTTAGCATGTCCTCGAGCTGCTGTAGGGCTGCGTCCACTTATTAATAGTTATATTAAAGCAGTTATTACATTACTTAGCCTGTGTGTGTGTGTGTGTGTGTGGTGGATGAAAGAGATGTGTGCAGACCCACAGGCCTGGATTACCCATTAATACCAAGGCAAAAGCAACAATTGCTCAATTATTTAGATGGCAGTGGAAGCAGAGAAGGCACTGACACTAGATAAATAAATGTTTTGGACTCGCTGCCCAAGGTCCTCCCCGGATTTGTTTTATGAATTTCAATTACATCACTGCCTCTGTGGTAAAAGCACTCCGCTAAAGCCAGACCTCTGTAGCCTTAAACACATCCGCTGTTTTCTGGCTGAGAGCGAGATCCGAGGCTGTCTGCTGCAGCGCTGTGAAAATGTCGAGCTGTGAAAATGTACACAATAACATGATGCCAGTGCTGAATACAGCTTCTAACCTGATGTGTCTGTGTCTTTCTGATGCAGGGGGCCATTTAGCGTGGTGAGGAGATGCATCAACAGAGAGACAGGCCAGCAGTTTGCAGTGAAGATTGTAGACGTGGCCAAGTTCACCTCCAGCCCTGGCCTCAGCACAGAAGGTGAGATAAATACATACATACACACTTTCGCTTTAAATTCGTCATGAACCTGGGTTGAGCGCTCGGTTGTTGTGCTACTCGGGAGCCTGTCATTGGGAGGTCATCGTGGACAAGAACCAAGAAAACAAATTCGACCATGCTCTCTCTCACTTTCCTGTCAATCACAGTGACTAGCCAGTCACAGGCAGCACATGTTCGTGTGCATGTCCTCCATGTGTGTATTATGCTGCACTGTTAACATGCACAAGCAGCAGTTTTAACAGATGCCGTTTGCTGGCTTCACACATCCCAGAGGAAGTACATGTACTTCCTACCTGATTCCATGTTTTCATGTGATAGGGGAGAGCTGGCTAAAGGCTGGGAATTAGCAAGACCAATTTGGGGAGAAAGTGTTGTTTATTATTATTATTATTGTTATTATTATTATTATTATTATTATTATCTGTTTTAATGGCTGATTCTGATTCGTTTTGTATTTAAAACAGATTTTCTTAGTACTTTAATTAGAGATTGATGTTCTTGGGAAAAGTAGTGATGAAGAAAAAAGCCTTTTTTGTATTTTTACATGTTTAGCTGCTGTTAAATAAATTACCTAAATCATAACTACATAAATTATGAGTAGTTTACTAGTAGGTAGCTAGCTAGCTAGGTCTGCCAGATGACGTGTGGGTGTGTATACGTGTCGGTGTGCTTGTGTATTCATCTATATTCATGCATCCTGGTATTTCACATAATGGTGAAAGTTTTCATACTCCATTTGTAACAGTTTTTTTTAGATTTTTAGATGCATTCCATCCATACAAACTTTTCACTGAACCTTGAGTAGCAGATCTGTCTGTAATTAAGAGCAGACTGAAAAATGAGTGTTGAAGGAATACAGTGTTTATTTGAATTGAGGGATGGTTTATGGCATTAGTTCACGCAGTACATTTTATTCTGCGCACTACATTCAGGGTAATGTGCAGGAGTTTAGCTGAACACTGTGTGAACTTCTGAGCTCTCCAGTCTTCTCATCAGTACTTTCTGTAGGAAGGAAGAGCTGTTTCTGTCTGAGTATGAGGAGAGCTGACTGAGCTACTGATCCTACACTAGAACACACACACTTAGTCTCCTGCCATTTCATTTCCACAGTTTAGTCTGTTTATTTATTTATTTATTTATTTTTTTGGAAAAGACTTCTTTTCTGACCTCATGCTGCTCCTCCTGCTTCCTCTGCTAAAACAGCATTCAGCCCAAACATGGAGGAAAGACAATGCTATTACATGACAATATAAGAAGAGTAAAATATTTCTTAATATTCATTATATTAATGAATTATTAAATTGAAATCCATTTTTTTAACCCCTTTAAGGTGGGGTAAAAAAAGAAACTCAGTAAAGATTTAATTAATACACCTATTAACATATTTAGTTCATCATTTACTTCTCTTTGCTTTATTATTTATTGTATAGGAATGTTTTGGCTATTTATTTGCCCATTTTATTCCAGAACTTTCCAGAAACAGGAATAGTAAGAAGCTAATAATGTGAGAGACAAAAATCGAGCTAAAACAAACAAATCAAGAATGCCCTGGTTATTCGTCATGGACCCCGCTTGAGTACCACTGTGTGGGAGAACATGCTGTAATTAAATACACGAAACATGCACATAATCAAATACACAAAACACATGGCGTAATGAGACATGTTGTGCAGCTTTAACACACACAGACACAACCATTCTCACACTCACAGAGTCTCATATGGCTGTGTACGAACTGGTGCACACTCGCAATCAAAAACTGTGTGTGTGTACATGCAGAGTCTGGCTCTGTGCTGTAATTACTCACAGCTCTGACCTTGGCCATCTATCAGAGCAGCTGTGTGTGTGTGTGTGTGTGTGTGTGTGTAAGAGTGTGGTTGAGTGTGTGTGTGTTCGCCTCATCACTAGGCCAGCACTGTCTCCTCTAATTGTGTTTTGTGGCTCGACAGTGTCTTGTTCATTTAAGTGACTTGTTGCACTGCAGATACCATTTCACTGTTGTGCAGGTTAGCAGTTATTATGATGACCAGATGTGGTAGAGAAACCTGTATATTAATGTAGTGTTAGAAAAGTGTGTGTGTGTGTGTGGGAATTATCAAGGACTGTAGCAATTTCTGTAAAATGTACAGTAGACCTAAACTCATGATGTGTTGTTTCATATAAACAAAACAAAGTTAAGGAAAATGTACAATAATCAGTTTAGTCACATAACGAAGAAGATGGAAAATAACTTATTGGTTTGCTTGATTAACCAGTCTGGCTTGTGCTTTTCCACATGGGGCAGTGGTGGCTCAAGTGGTTAAGGCTCTTGGTCGTTGACTGGAAGATAGAGGGTTCAAGCCCTAGCACTGCCAAGTTGCCACTGTTAGGCCCTTGAGCAAGGCCTTAACCCTCTCTGCTCCAGGGGTGCTGTATCATGGCTGACCCTGCGCTCTGACCCCAACCTCAAAGGATGGGATATGCGAAAAAAGAATTTCACTGTGCTGTAGTGTATATGTGACAAATAAAGGCTATATCTGTTTCTATTTGCCGGTTGGTAGGTGATTAAACAGAGTTGGAACCTTCAGCTCATTATTCTGACAGTGTGTGTATTTGTATATCCAGTAGCAGAAAACCTTAGTTTATTTAGACCTGGTCCTCTACAGCATTGAAATAGAATGGTTTGGATTAGTTATTGATTAGCGGTTTACAATCTTGGTGATCTTCTAGTATATTTACACCATTGACCAATGTTTTCCTCTACCATTTTGTCTCATTCTACATCCAGCCTCCATGAGAAGGTTTTTTATTTATTTATTTTTAAATCAACCTCAGGGTTAAATGTTTAATAATAAAAGTCATTACCATGTTTAGACTGAAATATTTGCAGTGTGATTAGTGATCCTGTTGTTAATTTGTTAGATGATGCTATATGTTTGTGATTGCAGTGTGAAGTTACAGTGATGTTTATTTGGGGAAAAATTTTGAACGATCCTGAACATAAGGGATAACAGTCTGATTTTGCTGTGAGCTCATTAAAAACAAAACAGCAAGAGATTCTGTTTCTTAGTCACCGTTTCCCAGTGATGATCAATGTCTTATTGATGCAAAATCCAGCTTTGTGGAGACAGCAAACATTACAGAGTTTGAGAATGCAGGGCAGACGTTTGACTCGGCTGAGCTGAGTCATGGCTAAGCGTTGGCTCGCTAGTTAGAGATCTGCCAGACGAAAGTGCGATGACATTGATGCCGATATTAGCATGATGTGGAGGCTGATGACTTTCAGCACAGTGTGCAGATGAGGTAGAGAGAATGCTGGACAGACTAAAGGACCAAAGCTGCATTGCATTGAAGTTTTGCTGTCCTTATGTAGGCAGAGGTATTTAAACAGCATTGTGGGTAATGTAGAAATCCGTTAGCCAAAGTGAAAGTAGTGGAACATGTTGCCGAAACGTCGGCACAAAATAAATGGATGTCACTGAAGATCCTTTGTTATTTATATAAAGGTTAATATGCGAGTCATTCGGGGCGAATTTTTCCTTTAAGTGCCGCAGACGAATCGAATTCATTATTAAATTACGTGTGAAGTCTCACCCGCTCGCTAACTGCGTGTGCTAGCAGTCATTCTTGGCTGTTGTAGAGGGAATCTCCTATTGGTATGCAGTGTCAGTGTCTCGAACACGGTCAAGGAGATAAATTTGTCAGTGTGAAGACTTGCAGAAAAAGTGTTAATGGAGAGCGAAATGTGAGGAGCTCGAGTCAAGAGCTGAGCAGAAGGCGCATCGAGCAGCTAATCCAGTCAGGGGCTTGTGGGAGCTGCTGATGTAAAGAAGCCGGGCAGAATGGAGGAGAGAGCAAACCGAAGCCGACAGCGTAGCCATGCACAGTCTGGATAAAATAACAAGCGCAGCCCGGGAGGAATGTAGGAGTGCTGGATGGATGATTAGGATAGATTTTGCTTTCTGTTTTTCTAGCCCTGAGAATTGCATTAGATCATCCTGTAGGTTCTCTCATATATAACTGAATGACTCTGTTTTGGTTTGTTTTTTTTCTTTCCTCCATGGCACACATTAAAACCTCTCTCACATAAAGGTTTTCTAAGGAAAAAGCTGCTCAATAATCAGCTCGCTGTCCAACGTTTTCGAACACGAAAACTCGGCCAGCTCTTGTTTTTCTGCTTCCTACAGCGAATGGAAAAATCCATTTGTCATAGCAGGGCACACTGGGTGTGTGTTCCTTTCTCTCTGCTCAGTGGCCGAAGCTCTCGGATGCTCTCATTTTCATTCCCACCATTCTTCAAGCTTGAATAAAACACTCACGAACAGTCTGCCTCCAGCACCGGGTATATTTCATAGACCTCTCTTCTCCTCTCTGGGGCACAAAAGATAAACAGCGAAGGCTTTTACTCAGTTGAATGTGTCCTTTCACTGACCCTGTCACTCAGCGTGCGTCCTTGTTGGTTGTGAGCCAGTGGGGAGTGAAAGCATGGAGCACAGTAATCGAAATCTCAAACAGTGGAATTGACCTGAGAGGAAGTGGCCTCGTATGGGACTTGTGTGCTGAAGCGCAGTGGGAGGGAGAGCCTGAGAGACAGGGTTCTGTGAAGCCCAAAATCCATCCCTGCTCAACAAAACAGCCACGTATTAAAGTCCTACAAGCACCATCACTTTTACTGATACTCCACCCTACACTTTTTTTTTTTTGTGACAGCGGTTAGTTTTTGTACTTTATAGAGCGGTCAGGTTTGAGCTAAATCTGTAAATAAAATAAAAATATGTTCTCTTGTTGCTTACAGTGTTGCTAAACTAAAAACTAAATTTAGCCCAGGCCAAACGTTTGACTTTACTCTCCATAGTCGACTTGAATCATAGAAACAGAGCTCAGAAATCATTGTTTTTAACCCTGTTCCTCACACCTCTTCTCCCCGCGTATTAGCCCTGGACCGCACGCTTGATCCTAATGCATGTGCCAATATTATCATATTCATAGTGGCACATGGTTTGCACCTTTCATCTTCCCGGGTGCCTCTGTGGCTTTTCATTAGCACTGTTTGAATTTTTAATGCAGTTATTAGTGCCCGCGTCTCAGGTTGTGCCAGTGAAGCAGTCTGTTCGGCTTTGCGAGCGTGGTGCCTGTGAGCATGAGGTTGACGCTGAAGAGGTGGCTTCCTTCATATGCACACCGAGACATCTCCAGGGAGTCCAATTCAAATGGACATGCTCTGAATGGATAGATCCCGTCTCGCTATTTCATTTACTCAACTCTCAGCCTCAATTACAAAGCTTCACAACGATCTGCTGTAGTCAGCCTATCTATCACTGCAGAGAGAAAGAGGAGGAAGATTTGATGATTGCTGTCTGTTTGTGCCTTATAATGAATACTTCCTTCTTGTCACATTGAAGCAGTTAGGTTTTTATAGTAGCTGAGTATGCAGGGCTTTCCAGTATTTAAGCACACACCCTTACTGAGAAGTGCTGAACAGAATAAGTCCTTACTTGGTGGCCTCCATGAATGTTAAGGTTAAGGATGGAGAATATCATTAAGCTAAAACTCTGACATTCTGATCTGTTCACATATGGTTTTGTAATAATACAGGTTTGTGTACATGGGTTTCCTTTGGGTTTCTCCCAAAGACGTGTCAGATCTGGGGTGTAGATGAGTGTGAGAATGTGCCTCTCTGCTGAAATGATGCTGAAATCCCATCAAATATCTGCTCCCCTCCTTAAGTGTTCACAGGATAAACTCCAGATTCAGTGCAGCCCTGAAGCCTTTACTGAAGATGAGTTAATGAATAAATGACTAAATAAAACCCTTGTAAAAATCTGTACAGGTACCAGACTAGATTGTTTTTTTAATTAATGAAGGTTCTATAAATTACTTGTTTTAGTGAAAAATACTTTCCATCACCTTGGTGCCAGTCAAGAGAAGAGTCTTGATTCACTGATGTGTGTCATGAAAAATGGCATGTCATGTGCCCTGAACCAGAGACCAGATGTTGCTATGGCAATTTCTTACAGTTAAAACTGTTGCTCTGAATTATCGGTGACCGTCTCAGCGGAACTTGCTCCAAAAGATATTTTCGATGCTTCATACTGATTTCAGTAGAGAAGAGAAACGAGACACGTTATAAAATAAGAAGTGCAGCGAAGAAAAATAAAACCGCAGTCGATTAAACAGAAAGAGCCGGCCGCAGTTTAATTTCTTCTTAGAATTAGGTACAAGTTCTGGTAGTTTATTGGCAACGGGTTGCCATGGGGTTAAACCTACAGACAATCAGTCAATAGAAAACATAGAGAAGTTAAATGGGTGAAATCGGGCAGTTGATCAATATTTACGTTGTTAAGAGTGTGTGTGAATTTAATTTGCTCTCAAAACAAACTCATAAGCACTTCATCTGCTCCATAATATCTTTAACAGCAAAAACACTACTTCACACGTTCTTTAAGTAGGCATGCGGTGTGTACAGTTATTGGCTGTGTCAACAATATTGTGGTCATATTTATGAGAGCAGGCCTAAATGGAGCTAATTGATTGAGATCCTAATTGTATCCCAATAACACTGATGCTGCCGAGTCAATACGGTAATATTTGTAATTGATTTAAATGGCTTTATGTACACTATAGAAAGCTTGTACACACTTCACAACAGCTTTCAGTGACAAAATATATTAAAAAAAAAAAAAAAAGATTTGCTCCCAAGCACAATAGCAGACATTAACCAGTAAATTCCACTTGCCTTGTCATGTAAATTTAAGCCTCAGATCTCCTCCTTACTGCGACTCCTGTTTCTAGCTGCTTATTATAGTTGTTCCTCACACACAGCACACGCCTCAAAGCTGACATATTCACACTTCTGCTTATCGAAGCCCCTGGTGCCTATTTAAATTCCTCAAAAACATATCTGGGCGAAATCTTGATGAAATGAAGGTTTTCTCTTTCCATTGTAAGTAAATGGGGAAAGGGAACAAATACACTCTTATTGAGTGGGACGCCTCTATATATCCAACTAGTCATAAATCAAGACAAGTAGACAGGACATGTTTCTATTGAAATTCAGGCTGTATAGGGGAAAAAGTATGGGTTGTTTTTTTTTTTGTTGTTGTTGTTGTTTTGCCAGCTAGAAATGATAAGACACAGATAATTGACTCTTATCCTGATTGTGGAATTTATTTATTTATTTTTTCTTGTCCTGGGCTTCAGTCCATATGCGTCATCAGATTGTATACTCTGTCCTTCTCCAGCATTTAGCCCATATCCAGAGTGAATTACAGAAGTTCATGAAAAACACCTCATCATGCTACTACAGATAGGTCAGAGTCTAAAAATATTGCAGCTTTAAAGCTAATCATCAAGCTAATCTGACATCCTGTTAGAGGGAAGTTAGTGCTAGTTTAATATACCATCTATTCAGTACAACACCAGTGATTCCACCACCTAGCTGTCAGTAGAGAGAAATAGTCTTGATGCATGTTTTTATTGTGTCCTGAGGGATGGTGAGGCAAGTCTAGCTCAGAGAATGTGGTTCAGAAAGGGTTTAATAAATGTCTTTAGGTTGGTGTGGACTGGTCTGTCTTTTGGTGCGCTTATTGGCCATAAAAATAGCCAGTGATGCCGACATGACATTAAAAGAACGATGAAAAAGTGTTCAGCAGGAGACTGCAAGTTCAAATCGTGACTGTGTCACAGCAATCTGTGGCAGGGGGCCGAGAAAGCAACGTGCCCATGCTATCTGAATATGAAGGGGGGAAAAATCCCAGTTTTTATGCTGATGGTATCCCAGGTCTGTGACCTGTTGAACCAGTGTTAATGAGACTTCAAAGCCCTCTTGTACGGCGCTCTGGATAAGAGCATCTGCCAAATGCCAGAAATGTTAAATGTAAATGTAAAGGATGGCATACCCCATGTCTCCTGTCAATCCGTGGGCGTCTATGAGCATATGTAAAGAGGACATTTCCTCCGAATGTTTTTTATGCTGCAGCATGAACAACAGTTTGAAAGGATGCAGCTGGCTGGCTGGTGGTTGGTCTGATGGGGAAGAGCTGGCTGTTGGCTAGGATTTGGCAGATGACCAAATCAGGGAGAAAAATGGGGGGTGCGTGTGGTAGTTATAGACAGCGAGTGGTGTAACTGCAGCAAGGGGGTGGTGTGAGAGAACTTTGGGAAATTGAAAGCACCTGCATTCTGCATTCAATTCGATACAATTTATTTGTATAGCTCTTTTAACATTGGACAAAGCAGCTTTACAGAAGTATAGAAACAGAGAAAAAAATGGATAAAGAAGAAAAACTCCCTGAGATGTTATGGGGAAGAAACCTTGCTCGATGGAAACCCATCCTCACTTGGGTGACACTGGACATGTCCTTTCTACAACAGCAACCAAGAGCTCTTGAGGAACTAATAGGTCAGTGTAGTTTCAGAGTTCATTGATCAATTGTAAGGCTATCAGAGAGAAGCAGACGTGATGGGAGCAAGATGCTTTAGTCCAGTCTTGAGATTGCATGACTGAAGAAGCTCCTGAGGGGCCTTCATGGAGAGAAATCGACCAGTGTGTTGGATTTCACAAACCATCAAGGGAACACTGAGCTGTGGGCTGAGGGGAAGCACGTATCGTAACAACTACATGACTCCACCTGGCTGTTGTTTCTGTACTGATCTCCACTCTTCCGATGTGAATCCATCCATGGCTGATAATCTGGAGAGGAAAATATGCAGCCTTGGCCAGAAGACTGTTGTTGTGGCTGGATGCTGATCTGCAGGGAACACACTGATCACCCTGATATGGATAGCATTAAATCACAGTACTGGCTCCAGCTCTGTTTTTTCGAATGCATTTGATTGTTAATCATCCTTGATGATTGCTCAGCCTCCTTGCTGTGATGTGTTAATGTGAGCGCAGCTCATTGCTAAATGTCTAGTGAGCATGTGAGGCTACACCTTGAATATATTGTGTTTGGCTGTAAATTAGCAGCTGGTGAGGAGCACCTAATCTCCATAAAATTTGTTTGCTGATGTCCTCTTTTGAAAAACTGGATCCTTTTTTGGGGGAAATAGTTTCTGCTTTCACTTCTCTTCTGATCATACAGAATTGTTCAGCTGTCCGCAAACTGCATTTAGGCTTTATACCTCATTCCCCTAATCGACCAACTGATATAGCCGCTGTATTTCAAAAGTATTCAGTTATATATGTAAGCTCAGGTCCAGTGAAACCAAAATATATAAGAAAACGCAGTTCAGTTGAGCATAGTGTTGGTGTTGGTTGAGGTTGAGCTTGAAAGGAGGAGTTCGACCTCAGTTCAGTGTTTAATATTTTATTCAAATCGTACACATGATAATAAAATCTTTGAATCTTTTAATAAATATTCAATTAAAACTAGTTTTCTTTTACTAATTAGAAACACTTGAACCCGAGTGAAGATTTTACACTGATAAATAATGTGCGTTTCATCTTATTTTCAGTTAGCAGACTGACCTGGTTTCTGAACGTAAAATACTGAGCAAATTTGTGGGCAAAATGGGGACAGAACAACTTGTCAGTTTGTCTTTGTCTGTTTTATAATCACACTTGGACAATGTTTCTGATTATTTCTGACAGAATTCATTTACACCTGTTATACCACAGTTTGCTTAAATGTTCGAGTGGGTTTGGTAAGAAGGTGTGTTCTGTAACAGGAATGAGAGCTGTATACTGAGGTGCTGTTTTGAGTTGAGGTGGTGAAATGTTTTAGTTAACTTCTTTTATGAAGGGAGGCTCGGTTATCTGTGCCTTATGTTTAGGTAACGGTCATGATGCTCTGAAAGTTTTCTCAGTCTTCAGAGCAAAGGAGTTTACACTTTCTGCTAACTGTACAAAGAGAAGATACAGAGAGAGAGAGAAAGAGAGACAGAGGGAGACAGTAAAAGAGAGAGAGAAGGGAGAGGGAGAGGGAGGGAGACATAGCGAAAGAGAGAGAGAGCCAGAGCAAAAGAAGAGGAGAGAGACAGGGAGACACAGAGAGAGAGGGAGACTGAGCAAAAGAAGAGGAGGGAGACAGTGAGAGAGGGAGACTGAGCAAAAGAAGAGGAGGGAGACAGAGAGAGACGGAGACTGAGCAAAAGAAGAGGAGGGAGACAGAGAGAGAGAGGGAGGGGGGGAGATGGAGGGAGACAGAGAAAAAGAACGAGAGAGAGAGAGAGAATGTCTGTAGCCATTAAAAGTGATGGATTTTGCGGAATATTTCTGTGCTCACTGAGACTTAATTTGTTGTTCATAGCAACATGTTGCTGGAAAAAAAAGACAAAAATAATAATAATAATAAAGAATAAATAACAACAACAACAATAATAAGAATAATAAAAATAAATTAAGAATAATAATAAAAATAAAAGCCAATCTTTTAACACTTCCTTGTGTTCCTTGTGTAAATATTGCCATACTGTTCCACTCATTAACCCTGAATAAACTGAGCGTAATACATATTGTGTATTGTATAGATATCATGGCTTCAGGTATTGTGATATGGTTGTTATTGTTAGATCACTCATCACTCACTGTAAGCTCTGAGGCTCCTTTTACGGCTACGCCTCTATTCAGCTGATGATAAGAGAAGTGTGTAGCTGTAACAGGTAAATGATCATTTCATGCATTGGTTCTGCTACTTCCCATCCCTTTAGTGAAATTCTCAGACACAAGGCATCTGTTTGTTAAAGCAATGAACAGTGAAACAGTCACTTGAGAACACGGTGTATTTCCTCTAATGGGAGCTGTGACGTTTCATTAATCACAGTGTGTGTGTGTGTGTGAGAGACTCTCACAGCAAAACCTGATCCCTCTACTGTAACCAGATCACGGTTTTCCCCCACATACTCTTTTGGGAGACCATCACATTTTCTCTCTCTCTCTCTCTCTCTCTCTCTCTCTCTCTCTCTCTCCTTGTTTTAGGTCTAGGGCTCAGAGTTTATGCTTCTTGTTTTATATATATATATCATATTTATAATTTATTAATATATTAAACACTGTAACTGCTGAGGACATGTCACACATTTTTAACATTTATAGTTCAGCTTTAAAGTTCTAGAAAGTTCATGAGACAAGTTCCTTTTTCCATAGATCAACCTCATAGGATCTCTCTCTCTCTCTCCTTCCCTCCTCTCCCCCCATGTCCCCCCTCTCCTCTCCTCTCGCTCTCTCTCTCTCTCTCTCTCTCTCTCTCTCTCTCTCTCTCTCTCTCTCACTCTCTCTCTCTCTCTCTCTCCCTCTCCACAGTTCAATAGCCAAGTCAAAATCTCATACTGATTGATTGAGATTTGCTTATCCATGATGCCTAAACTTTCCCACAGATTTTTTGATTCAATTGCAAACCTTCCCAGCATTCATCAGCTTTAAATGCCAAAAAGGACTGGATTAAAAAACACATTTAATGCAGCACATTTACCCTGCAGCGAGAAAACAGTATGCACTTTCATACATACCCACTCTCACACTTTCTCCATCCAGCAGTCTAGAGCCACTCAACCATAAGAGACCCAGTGAGAGCTGTGCAGACGTGTGTGTGTGTGTGTGTGTGTGTGTGTGTGTGTTTGTGTGTGTGTGTGTGTGTGTTTGCATTCAGCATCAGTCCACCATTCTGTTTCCTAATTGCTCAGGTGCAGTGGTGTTTTGATTGACCCAATAAGGGTAGACAAGTGTGTGTGTGTGTGTACAGCATCAGTCCCGCACATTGTGTTTCCTAATTGCTCAGGTGCCGTGGTGTGTTGATGGGTTCAGGTTGTATCTTGATAAAAAAGCTTGCTGATTTGAACACAGGATAATTGAGAGTCATGATGATGGTTTGAAACAGATCATTTTAATTTGATGAATTTACTTCATATTCTTCACACTTTATAATTGAACTATAAATGATTATTTGAAGACTTTGCAGCAATTTTATTCATTTGTACAGAATCCCCCCCCCCTCTCTCTCTGCGCATGCGTGTGTAGTGGTATTGCATTAAATAGGCAGTGTGAATGTGGGTGTGTCTCTACCCTTCTTTATTAGTCTTGTCAGGCTGAGTGATGATCTCTATATTCTCCTGCTTATCTTTTGCATCTCTCGCTTGCCGAGGGCATTATTAAAAGTTAATTCACTTATGAATTGCGTTGTGCATCTCCGCTAAGGCTCACTTTTAACCCCCAAAACCCCAGCAAAGCTCATCGACAAACAAAACAATAAGTGTTCCTCTAGCTGAAATACACAGGAGCTGCAAAATAGTGTAAGAGTACAGCCAGAATGGGATCATACAGCATCATTCAACATTATTGATAAAATAATAACTGGTAATTAGTTATTTGGCAATGAATTTTATTTGTTGTAGCCTTGGTTTATCATATAGCGTGAAAATCCTGTCTCAGTCTTCTTTATTGAACATATCCATAAGCTTTTGTTTTGTTCAATTTTTTTTTTTTCCTGGAAATGCTTCCAGATGGTGGAAAAGCATTATTAAATTAAAGGAGAAGTTCACATCCAGAACAAAAATCTACAAATAATTACAAATAATAACTCCCTTGTCATTCCAGATGTTCATGTCTTTCTTTCTTCAGTCGGAAATCCCTCAGGATTTTTTGAGCAGTCATGTTATTTCCAAGCGGACGTAATCTTTTAGGTTTAAAACGACTTCCACATCTAGGGTACACACACACACACACACGAACGGACCGTTTTAAACAAAAAACTGACACAAAGACTTATAACTTAGTGTAATTCCACATGCAACAACTCCTCCTTTTCCACACTAGTAAACACTGGGTCTGTAGCTCCGCCTACATCACGTGTGACCTTTCGACGTGTTTACGTAGTATGTAGCATCACGGACACGCATCACAGAGCTAGTGCTAGACGAGCTTTTATGGTTAAAAAGTATACAATTTTTGATTTTTCTAAAAAAAATGACCAATGGTTTGGCTAGATAAGAGCCTTCTTCCTCGGCTGGGATTGTTTAGAGCTGTATTTAAACTGCATTTTGGAAGTTCACACTCACAGGCACCACAGAAGTCCACTATATGGAGAAACATCCTGAAATGTTTTCCTCAAAAAACATCATTTCTTTACGACTGAAGAAAGAAAGACATGAACATCTTGGATGACAAGCGGGTGAGTCAATTATTTGTAGATTTTTGTTCAGAAAGTGAACTTCTCCTTTAAGCTGTGTGGTTATAATGCCTAATAAATACAGGATGATCTCTGTGCATAGGTTTATTATAACTGTTGGTCATAGTGTAGGTTTATTATGTTAACTCTGCTGATACACTACACATCACTTTTCCTCCTTCTTTTGCTTTGCTTAAACAGTTGCTCAGATATGCCAGGTGTAGCTCTGCCAGATAAAGTGGGGCAGTGCTCCTGGGGACAGGAGAAGGACAGCAGGGGGTGGGTGTGTGTGTGTGTGTGTGTGTGTGTGTGTATGTTTGTGTGTGTGTGCGCATGCTGTCGGAGGATAAGAGTTATTGTTCGGATATTGGAAGCTCGCCTTCAGTTCAGCTTCTGTTCTCCTCTGTTACAACCAACCTGTTTATCACTCTGAAAAATGACTGCAGCTCATTCACCTCCGACTAAAGCTTCTCACGCGTGGCGTGGTTGGCATGTCCAGCTTGATACTCCTGAAAAAGACTTCTTTAGAGAAACTGACTAAA
Organism: Hemibagrus wyckioides; assembly: GCF_019097595.1. Classification (NCBI taxonomy): domain Eukaryota; kingdom Metazoa; phylum Chordata; class Actinopteri; order Siluriformes; family Bagridae; genus Hemibagrus; species Hemibagrus wyckioides. The sequence goes on from NC_080715.1 coordinate 19,288,344, forward strand.
GTGTGTGACTGCATGAGAGGATTTCACCCTGCAAAGCTCGACTCTGTGCTTGTGTTTTCACCGAGTCCTGTCCGAACCGAGCGCTATCTTCACTATGATATTACTCTAGTCCTCTACCAGACACACACACACACACTGGCTTTTGCCAGCATGATATCTACACTGAGTCCGCAAGCGCGATTAGCACTTTCAGCACCCGGTCTGACAGACAGAGATAATCTCACCAGGAGTGTGTGTGTGTGTGTGTGTTGTACCCACACATAAAGGCCGTGTCATTTTCCTTCATGCACAATATGCTCCATATTAGATAAGAACTATTGTAATATCAAACTATTCTTCCTGATCAGTTGCAGCAGTACGCTGTGCTGATGGTGGATTTACACGACTGCAGCGTAGTGTCTGAGTACCAAGTGCTGTCACACTCACACACGGCTTATAGCCAGGGCTTTACCCTTGCATGTGACCCACATGATACCCATTGTAATCACTCCACAGAGCTACACGTGTCAAAGACAGTAGCTCATAAAAGGTTTATTGTATCCGATTCGATTCTTAAAGCTCTCTGTAGGCCTACCTCCTCCATTACATCCAGCCTGAAGTGAATGACTGATGAACCTTAAATAGGGGAAAAGAGGAGAGGAAGAGACATTTATCTCGTTTTATGGCTTATCAATACCCAATAAGTCAGCAGGCCAGTGATCCAGTGATGCTTGCTCTGTAGTCTTTTATAACTCCTCTCTTCCGGATATCACAGAGACACGGGGACTGGGCTTGAAAAAATCTTTTTTTTTTTCATTTAGGATGTTTTATACTGCTTATAGGCAGTTTGTTATCTGGCATGACTGGTTGTAATATGGTCTTTTATGTGATTTTTGCAATGCAAGAATTAATTGGCATTAATGATAATGAAAAAAATACTTTATACTGTTCTCACAAAAGGATGGGAATATCTGACAGTTTGGACCTTGTGGACGAAGGCCTACAAGTGGGTTTTAACGCTTCTCTCATTGTTTTGCTGCTCTGTTCAGCTGTCAGGACGATGAGTCAGTGTTGAGTCAGTGTGTATTATTTAACTCTGCCTCTTAAGAGGTCATTTGCACAATATTGTGTTCTTTTTGTACAGAGCTGCTACAGAGAGCTGCTATAAACATGCAGAATGTATTGAATACACATAGCAAATTACAGTTTAAAGCTACGACACCATGAATGACACTTACTTTCGGTTTTGTTATTAGTTTTGTTTAGATAATACGTAATGGGTTACTGCTCCAGCATGTGTACATGGAGGGAAAGCCACAGTGTGTCCCATAAGCGTTCTGTAACCTGACAGCAGCTTAGCACTGCTTTTGAAGCACTGGTTTCAAAACTTTCACAACTTGAGCTTTCTCTAAAGAGTGAGATTATTAAAGTGTAACAGTAACTTCATACTTTTACAGTAAGAGGTCTTTTGTCTGACACTGCAAACGACCAGCGACAGACATTTTCTGAAGCATGTCAGCAAATATGCAAGCTTATCTCGTTTACCCACCACTGCCGTTTCACATAACTCTTGAATAAGGTTTTTGTCATTTTTTTTTCCCTTCTTGTATTTTCAAACTCATTTATTTTTCTGTTGAAAGAAGAGCATATACACAGAAGTGTTTGTGCACAGAAATGCAGACAGCCAATCAGATCACGACCGTAAGATCCTGCATCTCATAGCCAGGAAAAGTGTTCAAAAGACGACAAACGACACCCTATAGCTGATGAACAGTGCATCTGCTGCTGAAAGGAGAATAGATTAAAATCCCCAGGGGAGCCAAAATCCATGATTGCTTCACACTAGCACGATGAAGCTCTTGTTGGCTGCAAAATGCAAGTAAAAAGCATGAATAATAATCCAATCTGTCCAAATCTGTACTTCGCTAGAATTTCTCTCTGTTTGATGGAAATGGGGCGCTCATAATCTTGATGGACGTTCTCATTGACTGAAGAAAAACGAGTGAGTGAAAGCTTACCCACCAGCAGCCGTGAAACGCAAGTCACCTGGTGGCAGAACAAATATCCGTTTAATGTCATTTCACTTAGCTGAGGAAAGCTCCTGCGCCTGTTGTATCCACCGTGTACAAACACTAACACCTAATCTAACGCCAGGCGCTTCCAGCAGGCGTTTACAATTATTACTTGTCATACTGTACAAGATGAACCCAATAAGAATACTGTAACAGACTGCGGTAATGTGAGTGTCTATCTTCAGCACAGCCGTGTAGGACTGTAGCTCTTTATATTGGAGTTACACATTGTCATCATAGGTAAAAGTCTATAAACACACCTGGAAGCTGTAATTCCTCCTCTATTTCTTCCATGTCTCATCCCTCATTTATTCTGTCACAGCCATGATGCAACAAACCGCTTTTCTTTTAACATTTAGTAAAATGAATTCTGCGAATACAAATCAACTAAATTTAAGAAACGAATTTAGTAGTAATACTGATATGTTGCATGCTACTTGCAGTAATGTGCAGAATTGGAAGCGATGTGCTAAGCGTAGAACAGTAATGTGCAGTGTGCAGAATGATAATAGAGTGAACGAGACTTCAGAATCCTTAGGGATCTGTAAGATGGACGTGTTTATGTTGAGGAGTCTGATGGCCTGAGGGAAGAAAAACTCCTCCTCGGCCTGTCTGTTTCAGCCATCAGACGAGGGATTGCAACAGGCTGAAGATACAGTAAGCGGGTGTGTAGAGTCTCTGATGATTACTGATAGTAGCTATCTTCATCATTTAAGCAGACATGAAGAACACATTATCATACAGTCTGTTGCCGAATTCTTATTGGGATCATCTCATGCAACGTGACGAGATTTAGATTGTGTTTTGTTTGACGCGTCATGGCTGCGATTATGTTTGTAGCTGTCTCATGAGTTTTGTGCAGTCCTCCTATTGGTCGATTTTAGACGAGAATCGTAGCAGCGGTCACACTCTGAGTTCCAATGCCAGAACTTTATCATTGGCTGTGTTTGTTCACTGCTGCACTCCCTGGCGATCATGTCACATTATGTGTTCTAAGACCACCGATCTCAACTCCTGAGCAAAGATTATCCTCTACGATGTGCCTGTGTCAGCAAAATCAGGCCAGATATCGTGCTGTGTAAAGCCAACTTAAGCCTCGTAAGTCTTCGAAAGATCCGTCTTTGGTGTCTGTTGTGGTTTTGAAGTTGTCTGTGAGAGTAATAGCATTTTACACCGCTGTGTCACCCCTCTGTCATCTGCTGTGGGAGTGGCATGAGAGAAAGCAGAGCTCTGCACAGAGGAGTGAGGAGGATGGAGAGAGACAGTGAGGCCTGAGTATTATGAGGATGTGACTCCAAAGGATGTGGCTCACATTTAAATTTTTGTTTGCATAGTGCCAAATGAAATGTTCTGCCAGGTCCAATGCATGTTCTGTACTTTGCTCCACAGCTCCACCAAGTGTTGAGTAATATTAATAAAGTTAGAGAGGTACACAGGTGATGTTATGCTAAAGTATTCAGAGAGAGAGAAAAAAATGACCTGATGTAGCACTCGAGTGTGAATCCTGCTAATATACAGTACAACTTTATGTCCTTGAAGTGTGCATTATCACTGCAATCCTGCAGGTATTTACTCTAATGCAGGCGGTCAGATATGAAACTCATAGGAAAATGGCCATGTGTTATTAACACAGAAACATGTAGCGATTAGCCCTAATATTAAAATCACCAGTTTATACTTGTGTTGGTCCCCTTGAGCCTCAGGTGCCCATGACCCTGTCACCGGTTCACCGGGTGTCCATCCTTGGACCACTTTTGGTAGGTACTGACCACTGCATAACAGGAACACACCACAAGACCTGCTGTTATAAAGAAGCTTTGCCCCAGTCGAGTTACTCAGATCCTTACACAAGCCCAATTTTCCTGCTTCCAACACATCAACTTCAAGACTGTTCACTAATATATCCCACTCCTTAGCAGGAGCCACTGTTATAAGATAGTCAGTGTTACTGAGCTGTCAGTGGTTTTAATGTTATGGCTGATCAGTGTATAGTTGGATGCACTCATGCTGCTGTGAGAAAACTGAACTATGTTCATTCATTCATCTTCACTTTTCCACCATCATTTACTTCACCTTCCTGGTCAGGGTTTGGGACACCCCTCCAAATCATTGAATTCAGGTTTTGTTTTTCAGGGGTTGGGCTTGGCCCCTTAGTTCCAGTGAAAGGAACTCTTAATGCTTCAGCATACCAAGACATTTTGGACAATTTCATGCTCCCAACTTTGTGGGAACAGTTTGGGGATGACCCCTTCCTGTTCCAACATGACTGCATACCATTACACAAAGCAAGGTCCATAAAGACATGGATGAGGGAGTTTGGTGTGGAGGAACTTCACAGGGTCCTGACCTCAACCTGATAGAACACCATTGGGATGAATTAGAGTGGAGACTGCGAGCCAGACCTTCTTGTCCAACATCAGCACCTGACCTCACAAATGTGCTTCTAGACGAATGGTCAAAAATTCCCATAAACACACTCCTAAACCTTGTGGAAAGCCTTCCCAGAAGAGTTGAAGCTGTTATAGCGGCAAAGGGCAGGCCAACTCCATATTACATTCATGTGCATGTAAAGGCAGATGTCCCAAAACTTTTGGCAATATAGTGTAGAAACAGTCCTGCCCACCTCTATGCCTGTGACAAAAGTGTGTGTGTTGAAAAAATGCATTGTTAACGATTTATTACATTCATTTAAATAGCTTTTCAAGATTCAAGAAGCTTTTATTGTTATTTCAACCATATAGCTGACGCAGTACATAGAGAAATGAAACAGCGTTTCTCCAGGACCTGATGCTACAGAAACATACAACATAAAGTTCAAACACAAAAAAAAAACAAGCCACATAAAGTGCAAAGAGTGCAGCTAGGTCCAAACAGAGCAACAACAAGACACTACAAAAAAGACAACCGGAAAAAAAGAAAAAGAACATGTGTAGTGAAATGGAAATGAAATGAAATAAAATGAAATGATGTACAACTTTGAGAAACTGTAGAAAAAAACCCCATATAACTAATAACATATATGATTGTAACATATATATATAGCAGCCTGACAACATGTATTGTGTAAAAATACAGTAGCAGCGGTTAGGGAAGTGCAAAATAGAAATTAACATAAATATAAATATAGCAGCAGATGAAATAAACACAAGGGTTGAGGTAGTGCAATAAGTAATGAACAATATAAGTTGTGTGTGTGTGTGTCTACACAGGTGAGAGAGAGAGTGTGTGTGTGCTTTTGTATTTGTGTGTAGTTTATTGTCGAGTAAGTAGCATTTGTGTTTTTAACAACTCACCTGCTTCTGTTTGCACCATTGACTCTACTCTAGTGTAAGATGCTGAGGGTTATTTTTTAGGGTTTTGTTTTGTTAAGATAAATGATCCCAATTTTGTATTTTGAGAGATTTCTTTTCTTCATGCATTTACCTAACACAGAACCAGGATGAAATGACAAAATATTCACTTTTTATTATCTCTGCCAGGGTTTTTTTTTTTTTTTACTTAGTAGCTCACATCATCTATGTTTTTGAGACGGTCCTTTTTCATCACTGCAGCTTCAAGCTTGTGTCCAACATGATGTAATGTAAGGTTCAGTAAAAAAAAACAAAACAAAAATCACATCCTCAGCACACATGGATTTAAAGTAAACATTTGCAGGAACATCACCATGTTTCGGCTCTTTGTCCTTTTCACACTCTTTCTTCTGCTTTCTCATGCTCTCTTTCCAGACCTGAAGAGGGAGGCCAGCATCTGTCACATGCTTAAACACCCCCATATTGTGGAGTTGCTGGAAACCTACAGCTCAGATGGAATGCTCTATATGGTCTTTGAGTTGTAAGTAACCAGTTTTAAAATATTGGATTTTTTTTCTTTTGCCTTTTAAATGTGTGCTGTGTTTATCTAATCTAATCTAATCTAATCTAATCTAGTCTAATCTAAATCAGCACTTTACCAATGATGCCCTTTAGGCGAGACTGTGCCGCTCTGTGTACACGCTTCATTTGCTCCCCAATTTCAGCCATAAAGTCTCTTCTCATTACAATAGACCTAGGATGGAATCTTTTTTTTCTTTCAGTGGCTAGAGAGAAAACACAAGGAAATGACTTTAACTGCCTGATGGACAGGCCAGTTATTCTATGTACCAAACACAGCCACAGGCATGAAGTGCAGTATTTGGATGAGATGGTTGTAATAAGAGATATGATATTTTTCCACCCACCTCCCAATGATAGCATTAATAAACTTAATGAAATCATGCGTCGTCTTTGTAACTTTCAAGTGTTTTACATAGCTATGTTTTTATTTATTTATTGGTACACTGAGAATACTTGGTGTACACCTCTATGTGATGATCTGTAATCATTGCTGTAGTTTGTTTAGCATGTGTGTGAACATTATTCTAAGTATTTGGGGAGAGAGCTGATGCTCACTGTTGGTGGCAGAGCTCCTTGCAAACATTTTCTCTTTATTTATCTTATATACATACATACATACACTATATTGTCAAAGGTTTTGGGACATCTGCCTTTACATGCACATGAACTTTAATGACATCCCATTCTTAATCCATAGAGTTTAATATGGAGTTGACCCGACCTTTACATCTATAACAGCTTCAACTCTTCTGGGAAGGCTTTCCACAAGGTTTAGGAGTGTGTTTATGGGAATTTTTGACCATTCCTCTAGAAGTGCATTTGTGAGGTCAGGCACTGATGTTGGATGAGAAGGCCTGGCCCGCATCCCAAAGGTGTTCTATCAGGTTGAGGTCAGGGCTCTGTGCAGGACAGTCACACCAAACTCGCTCATCCATGTCTTTATGGACCTTGCTTTGTACACTATGCAAGGGGCCATCCTCAAAGTGTTCCCACTAAGCTGGGAGCATGAAATTGTTCAAAATGTCTTGGGTCCTTTCACTGGAACTAAGGGGCCTAGCCCAACCCCTGAAACAACCCCACACCATAATCCCCCCTCCACCAACTTTTACCCTTGGTACAATACAATCAGGCAAGTAATGTTCTCCTGGCAACCATCAAACCCAGACTCATCCATTGGATTGCCAGACAGAGAAGCACGATTGGTCACTACAGAGAACATGTCTCCACTGCTCTAGAGTCCAGTGACGGCGCGCTTTACACCACTGCATCCGACGCTTTGCATTGTATTTGGTTATGTAAGGCTTGAATGCAGCTGCTCGGCCATGAAAACCCATTCCATGAAGCTCTCTGCGCACTGTTCTTGAGCTAATCTGAAGGCCACATGAAGTTTGGAGGTCTGTAGCTATTGATTCTGCAGAAATTTGGCGACTTCTGTACACTGTGTGCCTCAGCATGCACTGACCCCGCTCTGTGATTTTACGTGGCCTACCACTTCGTGGCTGAGTTGCTGTTGTTCCCAGTTGCTTTTATTTTGTTATACACAGGTGGCAACCTATCACGGTACCACACTAGAATTCCTTGAGCTCCTGAGAGCGACCCATTCTTTCAAAAATGTTTGGAGAAGCTGCCTGCATGCCTAGGTGCTTGATTTTTATACACCTGTGGCCATGGAATTGATTGGAACACCTGAATTCAATGATTTGGAGGTGTGTCCCAAAACTTTTGGCAATATAGGGTACATACATAAATACATACATACATAAATACACTGATCAGGGTCAAAGCAGTTTTGGTGTCAGAATGGAGACCTACATAACATTAGGCAGGTGATTTTAATATTAATGCTTGACATACAAACATACCTACCTACCTACATGCTCAAAATAGATTCAGCATATTTCTCCTTTAACTTTTCTAAGTGATTAACGTGTAGCAAAAGTGGTGGCTAGAAATTATACTAGGGAGAAAGAATTAGAATGGAAATTCACTGGAGAGATGGTGAGGGTTATTTTCCGATCATAACCCTGTCAGAAAGGGAGGGGGAGACAGGTAAAAGTCAACAAGGAATGGATTAGCGTTCTCTATGGTAATGGTTCTGCTAATGCCAAAGTGGGATCCATGAAGCATAACCAGTGGGTGTGAATCAAAACCCTTGATTTTAAAGATCTTAACCTCATTAACTTGTCACTTGAATTGAATAGGTTTAATCCAGACCTCAGTAAGTCAATCTCTAAATAACGTCAGCTTGGACATCATGCGAGGTGTCAGTGGAAAGTTCAGGAATAAAATAACGGCTCTGAGAAAAAGCCCGTATATTCTCACGCACATTTGAATAATGAGCCGAATATTTGAACAGTTTATAAAAGGATTATGTTCATAAATCAAATCTGTATTGAGGGGGACAGTGTAATTTAATTTTCATTTAAACTGGTCCCTGCTTGTAGCAAGCTGAGAAGCCCTTCTTGGTTAGTCTAGTCTAGCTCTTGTTAAGATGCCTCATAAGCAGACGTAAGCTCCATGTTGCAGCATAAAGTAGTTGCAGTTGTTCAAATGACTTTTAGATAGCAGCAGGACTGTCGTGTATATGAGACTCTTTTTCCAGGCAGTTAGCTGAAATAATAAACACTAACCTGTCTATTTTAGAGAAGATCCTAGAAAAATGTTTAAGATTTATATTTCAGTTGTGGTAGGACGGACTTCCTGGATCAAAAGACGGGTGTGAGACTGCAGTTTTGCAAATAAGTGTCTGGGTTTTTTGTTGTCCAAATCCCTGCTTCGTGCAGGACTTTTCTAAAAAATATATATATATATATATAGGTTGTGTCTAAGAATTAAGTAGGAAATATTTATTGTTTTCTTTGATGCAAACTAAAAGCCTAAGGTAATGGGAGATCTTAACTTATAACTTGTCATTACTAGTTGCATCAAATTAAGCTAAGGTTAGCAGCTTAGCATGTACGATTGACACTTTATGTACGATTTCCTGTTATTTTAATCACTTGATAGTTCATAAATGTCCGTCCTCTCCTAGTGAAGTTTCAGTTCGATTAATTATTATATGTAGAATATTTCTGTAAGTCACAGTGCTTCAGAAGGATATAAGCAGAGCTTATATATATATAGAGCTTATCAGGAGAAGTGCAGCTGCTGGTTCTTGGATTGTCACATCTCTGGAAAGCAGAGCTGACAGATTGGTTGTTAGACCTTCTGCGTTTGCAAAACTGATTTCTAGGTGAAAACTGCAAAACCCACATTGAAAAAGAAAGCCGTTATAACAACAGCCACTAACTTGTTTTGTGGATGTTCCACAACTCTAAATAGCTCTATATATAACTCTATATAATAACTCTAAATAACCATCGGCATTCAGTGGAATGTATTATTACTCCTGAGAACACTAGAACAAGGTTTATCACCATTCCATCACATCCTACCCTCCACACACACATTCACACCTAAGGACAGCTTAGCATCCCCAGTCCATTTTCCAGCATGTTTTTTGAAGTCAGGACCAAAGAAGAAAACCCAGAGGAAAGTTCCATGATCATAAGAAACCATGAGAAACTCGACACAGACAGTAACCTGAGCTCAGGATCAAGATGGAGGACTCTGTGAGGTGGTGATGCTACCCCCTGCACTACCAAATTTAACATAACAATCAAAAGTATTTTTGATGTAACCTTCTAAGTGCTATAGTTGTGCAGGTGATCATAATAAAAAACCCATGTGGACCAAGTAAAAGGAAATACAGAAGATCAGATATACAAAGAGGATAAGCTATCCCTACGCAAAGAAAATATTATTTTTTCCCTAAATTAAACCTTTTACTTGCCTCAGCAGTAAAAAAAAATCTGTTAGAACAATAGATTTGCAGAAAGACAACACATCAGTGCACAAACCCCAAACCACTAACTAGAATAACCTTTTACCAAGAAAGATGAACACTGGAATACAAAATGAATCTCTTTCATATGATACCCACATCAGTCAGAGGTCACCACCAGAGAGGCAAACAGCAAATAAACATAACAGAAATGAAGTTTCCTCTTATGGTTATGAGAAACTTGCAAAGACACGACCAGTTAAAGACATGGAAATGAAAGAGCGTGAACAGCATAATAGAAGGTCATCTCCTAAAGGTAAAACTAGGACATCTGACCCTGTCCTCTCAAATAGGTAATAGAAAAACACATCATCTAATTGACCTCCCGTGGTGTCAAAGCTAACTTTACAGAGATGCAGCGATTAACTGCAACCATTGAAATCCTTTTGTTGTATGTCTTCAGGAGACACAGTTATCACCAGACTGCACTTTTTTTTTTAGCTCAGTCCCAAAAACTATCCAGCTTATGTTGGTACAGCCATCCTGATAAGAAATGATGTGACTCGTAGTCACAACAGTATTAACAGCAACCTACAGGCGAGAGCAGTAGGACTGACACCACAAAAAAAACATTACAGTATGTCCTGTCTACATTCCTACTGATCTAAGATTGACGCACATAGACCTGGACCACCTTATCATTCAGCCCCCATCTCCCTTTATATTACTGGGAGAATTTAATAGCCATCATTTCCTGTGGTGCAGTAAACATTGTAAGACCTTGTAGATAACTATACTTATGCATTATAAACAACGGATCAAACACTTGCATTCATCCAGGACACAGAACATACTCCACAATCCAGCTAACAATTTGTCAACCTGAACTCTTCCTAGGTCCATTCAGGAAAGTATATAATGACTGCTGTGTAAGTGACCACTTCTCAATTATTATCACTATTAATGGAAGAGAGGAAGATGGCTAATTAAAAAAGCAAACTGGCTTTCAGTTTCAAGCTCACTGTTCTGAGAAAAAAAATCCCATTACACAGCTGTAGGACCAGACAAAGCTTTGCTACCAATTACTAAAAGACCCCAACGTTTTTCTGAAAATGCTCCTTAGAATCTTTAACTTCGTCTGGATATCTGGAAAAATTCCACCCTCCAGGCACAAAGCAGAAATTACGGTCTTTTTTTGTAATAGGTTTTTATTACAAAAAAAGACCGTAATGATCCCACCAACTATCATTCCATAGCGTTAACCAGTTGCTTCTGCAAAACATTGAAGAGGAAGGTTAATGACCGGCCGGACACTAGAATCTGAAAGTAGTAGAAAGGTAGTGAAGTACTAGAAGTACTGAGGAGTCTGTCTCGAAAGCTTTATTTGTGACACTTTCATCAAGCGGACTTGGAGAAAGCCTAAAACACGACATGGAGACTCCGAATTTTAAAGGACCTTGACCAAATGAATTTTTGAGATTGTTTGCCTATCTTCAGTGAAAGATTTCTATTGAACAGACTCCTTAGAGTCAATGTAGCAAACACCCTGTCAGAACTACTAAAACAAGAACTCGGGGTAGTATTTTATCGGAAACACTTTTCATTATCAAAATAAACAGCATTGAAAAAGTCATTGGTCCCGATGTTCACTATAGTTTATATGTAGATCATATTGCATCTGCTACAGAAGCAAGTACATGAATACCATCGAGTGAAAAGGCCAATTCAAGATAAACAAAATACAAACTTGGTCACCACAGAACGGCTTCACGTTCTCACAAACAAATAACTGTCTGTATGCACTTCTGCCAACTCCATTCATTACACAACAAACCAGAGTTGTTCAGCAATCTCCATCCATGTTGTAAAAGTTCTCCGTATCACCGTGGACAGCAAACTGTCCTTTACCTCTCACATTAAACTACTCAAAAAGAAATGTTTTAAAGCCATGAACATTTTAAAGGTTCTATTAAAATCCAAATCGGTGGGAGCAGACTCTAATTGAACTCTAATGAAACTGTATAGAAACTTTACTCCACTCTAAGGAAGCATTGTCTATGGATCAGTTAGAAAATCATACATATGACTTTTGAACACTGTGCCTCAATTGGTTTTAAGAGCCTACAGATCATCACCAATCCAAAGTTGTATGTGTGGAAGCAAACCAGCCCTCTCTGGAAATCAGACAACTAAAATTAGATTTCAAACTAAAAACAAATAAGGAACCCCCAGCCTACTCAGTAGTCTTGTCAAGTCAGCATCCAACAATAAATGAAAGAAAACCAAGGTATGTTCGTCCACTTGCCTGCGTATTAACCCATATGGAGAATTTGAAAATAGATTTAATTTTAGATTTTGGGGCAGCAACATTTCTGCAGTATTTCTCTCTAAGACCTCAAAAAGCCCAAACTCACCCGAATGCAGGAATTACCAGGAACGTCTGGATATAAGATGAAAGATCCTGGATAGATAGATAGATAGATAGATAGATAGATAGATAGATAGATACATAGATACATAGATACATAGATAGATAGATACATAGATACATAGATACTTTATTGATCCCGAAGGAAATTCCAGATATCCAGCAGCAATAGAGACAGTAACACAAAGACAGGTTGTAAATTGCACACTGTATATCTTACAAATAGTCAGTATACACAGGCTACTGTGACCAGGATACACACATAGTCTACACACTTCCACTCTGTGATATTTCAGATAAATTCTACTCTCTCTGTCTTCCTCTCTTTCAGTATGGATGGAGCTGACCTCTGCTTTGAGATAGTGAAACGAGCAGATGCTGGGTTTGTCTACAGTGAAGCTGTAGCCAGGTAAGCATGTCTGTGCCATTCACCTAAGAAAAGAAACACCTTCACTCTTTCATGGTCTTTGATAGTAAGTGTGACTCTGAGACTGCAGATGCACTTTGGCACAGTAATGATGCAGCGTGAGGACCTTTCTGACAGACACTTTCCCACAAATCACTGCACATTATAGTCATGTACTGAGCAACATTTAAAACTACAAAGAGACTACGAATTATTATCTCCTTCTCAATTCTCCTCTACAGCAGGCTGCGTCTTAAACCGGATTATTGTCTCTCTTTATCATGTATCACTTCAATCAGAAAAATCAGTACAGATAGTGGATTATTATATGGGTTTATACAAAGACGTACTGTGGTTCAACTTAACCATTCTTTCGAAAGCTTGGTAACTCTAGACCTGTGGCCTGAATTTGAAACCCAGAACCCCACAGCAAGAATGAAGCTCTAGACTTCAGTGTGTGAGATTTTGGTTTTTTTTTTTTAAATAGATTACCCCAAACATCGAGTCCAGACGGGGTTATATGGCCACTTGCTTCTCTTCCAGCACAAACCTATAACTGAACTATGTTTTACACTCGCATACAAGCTGTTCCATTCAGTGCCCTGTTTCTCCTCTTCTTCTCTCACTTTTTCTAGTCATTACATGAGACAGATCCTTGAAGCACTGCGGTACTGCCATGACAACAACATTATTCATCGAGATGTAAAGGTAGGCTCAGAGTTGCACTTCTGAAAAGTTATGCTCTGCCAAGGTTTGCAAAGCTCCAGTCCAAAGTAGTATGTTAGCATGTCTTTTTTCTCTGGGTTTCATGCACATGTCCTTTCTTGGTTGGCAAGCTGTTGGTTGTAGACATGGATTGTTTCTGTCTGCCTCTGTTTGCATCAGATTCTTTCTTTACTTCTTCAGTTTAATACATTTCACAGACTTTCACTCTCACTGGTTCATATCCTCTTTCATATATATATATAACCCTTGTTGTGAAACTTGCAGCAAATATCTGATAAGGAGATCTTATATCTCTACAAACAGCCCTTGAATTAGTTTCCAGAGTTTTGTTTTACATCCCATACTGCAAATGATATACTCCAGGAATAAGGCAGATGGTGAACATTACAGTGATTAAAGAAGCATTACTATAAACCCTGTGTTCTGCATTCTGCAGAAATTTGACAATGACGTACATGAAACTTACTTGCACTAAATTCACACACACATGCCACCATCAGACATATGATTTGCTGGAAGTGCAAGAAGATTCTTGCTTAGTGAACCAGCCAAGAGCTTAACCACACAGCTCTCTCTGTATTTTCAAAACAGTTATTTGAAAGCTTAAATTAGCATCACCATTCTTCCATATCAATGAAGTGATGCCTTTTTTTTCCGACCAAGCAAAGTACAGAATGTTTAGATAAACCTGTTACTGCTTATAGGATTTATAAGCAGTATTTATTATTTTTGGTATTCAGTAAATGCTTTTCAACTTTGTATTTATAAATATGAACAGAAAAAGGATGTAATTGTATACATATTGTAAGCATGTAAAGATATGCTTCTGAATTTAATTGAAAATGTGAATTGAGATTGATTTTAATGTTATGGCTGGTGTGTGTGGGTGTGTGTGTGTGTGTGTGAAGGTTACAAAAATTTAAAGATATAAATGTTCTTATGCGATTTGCACCTGGTGTCATTTTAAGTCATTCCAATAGGATGAGAAGATTTCAAGCAACAAATAGCAATCACGCTAAAGGAGAAGAAGCATCATAAAATTCTCAAGGGCAGCATTATTAAATAACACTAAAATGAAAAAAGCAATAGAAAAAACTTTAACCATCCTGTCAATTTGTTCAGCGAGGAACATTAATGAAACATGCTTTCAGATGACAGAGAACAATAAGTAATAAACTCCATCACGATCATCTCTGTACCTACAACCTACACAAAACTCTTCTGCTTAAAAAATAAAGCACAGACATATGCCTCCAAAACCATTTAGACAAATTATCTCTAGAGAAGTTAATGGAGTTATTAATCTTTTTGTAACTCTTAATATTAATATTCAATTCTGTCATCAGTATTTCATGTGATTCTCTTGACCAGGATAAATTTGAGTTTCTGTAGAACTGATGGATGGATGAACTGATGGATGGATGGATGAATTGATGTATGAACTGATGGCTGGATGGATGAATGGATGGATGAACTGATGTATGGATGGGTGGATGAACTGATGGATGAATTGATGAATTGATGGATGGTTGGATGAACTGATGTATGGATGAACTGATGTATGAATTGATGAATTGATGGATGGGTGGATGAACTGATGTATGGATGGATGGATCAATTGATGGATGTATGTATGGATGAATTGATGGATGTATGGATGGATGAATTGATGGGTGGATCAACTGATGTATGGATGGATGAATTTATGTATGCATTGATGGATGAACTGATGGATGGATGAATTGATGGATGTATGGATGGATGAATTGATGGGTGGATGAACTGATGGATGGATGGATGAATTTATGTATGCATTGATGGATGGATGGATGGATGGATTAATTGATGGATGGATGGATGGATGGATTAATTGATGGATGAATTGATGGATGGTTGTATAGATGAGTGAATGGATGAGTGAATGCCTTACACGTGAATGAAACTTGAGAATGAGACTTCACACAAATGCCCAAGTTACAATCAAAAGTCACAGTCACTTTTCGGCCGCAGGGTTTGAAGCTTGGTCATTGAGTGACACTTCAATGTCTTTCGTTCCAAGTTGCAATCTGCATTTATTTTGTTTGGCAAACACCCTCACAGAGCGAGTTACAGAGGGTTTTCTGTTCATTTACGTATTTCAGGAAGTGGTAGGACATTGCTTAAAGACTGTCTGTGACTTAGCTGTGCGGATATCTAAAGGAAGATCAATCTTCTGTATCTCTTGCACAGATCAGAGAAGTGGGCCAGATGTGAGGGGGCCTATTATTTACACCTTATCTGCTTACTTAAGAGTGATTTGAAGAGTTGACTTGTATAAATTTAAGTGAAGCTTATTTTAAGTAGCAGCATAAATTGTTGAGATTTCCGTATGAATCTGTGCATGTGTGTGTGCCCGTGTGTGTGTGTGCGTGTGCGTGTGTATGCATGTTTGTGTATTAGCAAAAAAGTGTTAGCAGAAATGCTGATCAGTGTGTAGGCTTGAAACACAAGTGTTACATTAACAGTTTGTGGTAGTTTCTCTTTTCTCTGTGACTGCTTTCCATGGTAAAACAACATCTTTACTCTTTAGAGAAATTCACCCAGAGAAGCAGTTTGTAAACTGAGGAGCAGGAGTCACAGACACAGCATTGTAGATAAAGTGTGATGCTTTAATCAGATTTGTAATACAAGCTTCAGTAGACACTGGATCTAATAAAAGCCAAACACTTTCCTTTAAAACACAAATGGAGAAACAGGCGTATATTTAAATATGAGGGGAAGCACTGTAGTGCGTCATCATTATTATGCTGCACACTGGAAATGAGACTGAATTTGTCTCAGTCTGTTGGCCGATGGCTTTTATTATTAAACGCTTGAAAGATAAATATAATGTTATATTAAAAAAAAAAAAAAAAAAAAAACATCCAGAAGTCATAAATTATAAAGTTTTATAAAGCTATGAAATAAAAATGTTACATCAAAAATAAATTATTTACATGCAGGGCAGACATCCATATGATTCTCAGCCTCTAGCTAACAATTCCTTTAAAGATTACGCTCATGTGTATTCTCATGCATGTGTTGTAATCCCTGTATTTATAACACTGACACAGATACTTTTTAAAGGACAGATGGTGAAAATGCGGAAAGAAAATCAAGGCAATATAAGGTTTCTTTTTATTCATTTGCGCCCATATTCTCCCATCTTTGGGCAGTTTTAATGTATGCTATTTTAGAGCACAGTTAAATTACATCCAGTTCATTCTCTGTTCTTTCTATATTAATAGCTCTCACTGCACATATAGATTATATAAAGGGTACATGGAGATCATTGTATAAAAATATAATCTGTATCATTCGAAATGTCAGGAACCAATAAAAGGAAAGTACATTCACTTTATTTTGTATTTATTATTTAGAATGCATGCAGACTTTTTTTTTTTTTTTTTTTTTTTAAACACCCCTCAGCTCAGCCTGTATGTCTCTTTTTTCTTCC
Source organism: Hemibagrus wyckioides (assembly GCF_019097595.1). Lineage (NCBI taxonomy): Eukaryota > Metazoa > Chordata > Actinopteri > Siluriformes > Bagridae > Hemibagrus > Hemibagrus wyckioides. Next base: position 19,305,125 of record NC_080715.1, read on the forward strand.
TGAAATTAATTCTAAGTAAGTTTGCTAAGAATAAGTTTTCCTTTGCAGTACAAGGTGATGCATAAATCCGTTACTCATCCCCAACACAATAATGTGTTTTTAGCATTTCACTTCAGCACATGACTGGAAGTTTTTCGGCCTTTGAGTCTTTTGAATATGAAGGTGCCTCATGTTTCAGAGTAAGCTGTCCACATTCATTCATAGTCCTGGACAATTGGCTGTCTTTTGTGTTAACGCTTTCTCCGAACAAACCACGTACGTACCGTTTAAACATCTTGTCCAGCAGGAAGTAAATGATTGGGTCTGTGCTGCAGCGTAGAACTGCCACACAGAGAAGAAAATTCTTAACCTCTATGTGTGTAGAAAAATGATGGCATTCTTCTGGAAGGTCTCCAGATTGAGAGTCATTCTGTACCAAGGCAATGAAAATAGCCTTATAGATGTGGTGTGGAAGGAGACAAATGACCAGCACAATCTGGATAGCCAAAATGTTGCGGCACACTCTTGACAAGACCCTCTGGGTGTCAGGGACAATCCTGTTTTTTTTTGCCCTATTGATGTGCCTGATCACAGCTATGTAGGCATTCATCACCAAAACCAGGCAGAGGAAAAACAGTATGATTCCTACAATGTTAAAGGCTTGAGAGCTGGAGCCACCAATCTCTACTGGCACACTGTAACACGCCTGCTCGCTGCTATTCTCCACGGTCTCAGTCTCCACTGTAGCATAGACCACCATTGTAGGAACAATTCCCAACAAAACAAGGGCCCAAGTTAATACACACATGCCTATTGCAAATGGAGTTTGCTGCAGCCTTCTTAAGAAGATCTCAGGCAGGAATTTGGTGCACCTGCTTGGGCGATGACCATAGTTATGCTGGATAAGTGTAGCAAAGCGAGTTAGTGCCAGCCAAGTGAGAATGAACATACCTCCTGCAATGTTGGAGTGAAGAACTGGAGTCAGGATATTTATGGCTAACTGACACATCAGACTGGATGCAGGCCAGCTTGTGCTAAGAGCGTAGTAGGCAGCGTTGAACGGCATGGTGAGGCACAGTATCAGATTTGAGAACCCCAGGTTAATGAGGTATATGTGAGTGGGGGTTTTAGTAGAAATCTTTGTGAAGAATACCCAAATAGACATGACATTTCCAAACAGACCTGCAAGGAACACGACACTGTAAAGAACGGGCAGGATCAGATACGTGGTGAACGTCTGACACAGGCAAGAGGATGCGTTAAACTGACCGATCTGGAAACAGACTGCCATTTGAACCACCAGAGAGAAAGGGCGTCTGGGTTCTAGATAAAAATCAAGAAAATGTTTGTCAAGTTACAGTGTTAAATATTATTAACATATAATTTAGATTGTTTGTGTTCAGAGAAGAAGAAATGATAAGCTTGAACGTAGCTTTTTTATGTTCACTACAACATCACTGAGGTATTCAGTAAGGTACTGCAAGAGCATGCATTGCATGGTTTTGACCACTAATTTCAGTAGTACTGATATTTTGCAGTAAACATGTTAACCGAAACAGTGATGTACAACAAAGAACCCCTTATATGGAGTCAATTCAATACCACATATATTCGCAAAAGAATTTGTGTGTTGCAAAAGAAAATAAAGTTTTGCAAAAAAAAAAAATAAAGATTCGCAAACGAAAAAATTAAATTTGAGAGAAAAAAATAAGTTTTGTAAAACAAAAATAAAGAGTTGCGAAATATAAATGACTTAAATTTATTTGCAGCGCTGCTTTTATTTTGCGTTTCAGTGAAATGTGAGTTTGTGATTCCGTTTTTTCTTTGCACTTCACTTTTCTTTGCGTTTGACTTTCTGGCACTGTTTTGACGTGGGGGTGGAGTCAAGGGATTGGGGTGTGGTAAGCAGGCCCCCTTCGAAGCTACATCATCAGCTGGAGGCTCAAATCACAACAAATGAAGTTGAACAGGGGCCTACGTTTGGATTTATCCTTTCCTTTTATATCTCTTACATTAAAATGAGTATTGTTTTGTTGATGTCAATAGATTTTATTTACAACCGCGGTGAAGTTACTTTGATATTCGGACATTGGACAGACATTCAGAAGTGGTATTTTAGGGACCGTTGACAAATTTCTGTACGAATGAAATGTGGTACTTGTTACTTACCTGGCTACGTACCCCATTTATTCTAATTTCTTCTTAAATATACATATGCCATGTGTCACTGCATACAGCTTTTGTTAATTTATTAATAATAATTTAATTAATAGATAGTATTAATTATGTATCATGTGAAGTAATTTGTAATTATTTATTTATTTTTTAATAAATAAAAAAAAATCACTACTCCTTCATTACCGTCTAGGTCATGTGACCCTGTGACCCCAAACTAGTACTAAAATAATCTACTTGGTCATTCCCACAAGGTACACCTCTTGGTATCCCAAAATATGTCTTCACTGATTTTTATTTATTTGTTTATTTTCTTCTTTGTTTAATTCCTTTCTTATGTAAATAAACAAGTAATTTTTTTCCTCACAATTAAACAGCTTTTTTTTTGCTGTACTCCTTATGTGCAATGACAGTGAAGTTTATTCTATTCTACTCTATTCTATTCACGATATATTTATATTTCATTAATATCTATCTGTTGATATCAATCAGTGAAGACATTTTGGGATACCAAGAGGTGTACCTTGTGGGAATGACCAGGTAGATTATTTTGACCTAGAAGGTAATGAAGAAGTAGTGATTTTTTTTTTTTTTTTTTAATTAAAAAAAATAAATAAATAATTACCGTTTTTTTTTTAAAACATAAAAAATACTATCTATTAATTAAATTATTATTAATAAATTAACAAAAGCTGTATGCAGTGACGCATGGCATATGTATATTTAGTTCTTAGTTCTTAAATATACAACAAGCATGCGGCTACTTATACAGTTAATCACATTGCATGCCACGTTTTCAAAGTGCTAACTAACTTAAAAATGTGTGATCTATTAAAGCTTTTAAAAACCTATCACAGTAATGATTCAAACATTTCCTGTTTATGCAAATAAATATTCACTCATTTTTGTCAAGGGCAGCAACAGTTAAAGATGTGACTATATGTGTTAAAGAAGACAACGGAAAGCGAAGACAAAGCAGATATTTTAACTGTGAACATAAACATTTTGACACCCTGATGTGAAATTTTAAGCCAAATTAGATATTAAAAGGTTATCAGAAGCAATTGTCATCTTTTGCCAACCCCTCCTTCTTTGTCAAATCAAAAATGAAAATTTACTTACCGCGTCTGCCAGTGACCAGTGTGTATGAACACTCTGCAGGAAGTAGCCGAGGCAATGTACTGCACTTACTTCCCTTTTGTAATAAGACTTGCTCTTATTGATGTAACTACACAATACATGTGTCATTCAGAGAGAACTCACCTAATTATGTGAGAAATCACATTTGGCTGAACAGAAATGTACAAAAAGGTTTTGATTAAACTTTAAAAAGGTTCACTGCCGATAATATACCTTTTATTTAAAGAAAACCTACATACATTAAGCACTTTTTAGGAACACCTGTAATCGTATGTAAAAAAAAAAAATTATGCGGATATGAGCCAGCAACTACAGAAAAGCAGAAAAGCATCTCAGAATATGCAACGTATCAAACATTGTGGCTGAACACAGCAGAAGACCATGTCAGGTTTCACTTCAACCAAGAACAGAAAGCCGTGGCTGTAGAGGGCACAGAGCCACCAAAACTGCACAGCTAAAGACTGGAAAAATCTAGCCTGGTATGATGAATCTAGATTTCTGCCGGTTTATAGGATCTGAATTTGACACCTCATGAATCTACCTTATGTCAACCGTCCAGGTTGATGGATGTGGTTTAGTGCTGTGGGCACTTGGCATGCTTTGGGCTACTAATACTAATACCACATGGCCACAATTTACCATCTTCTGGTGGCTACTTCCAGCAAGTCAAGTTTTAAGAACAAAGAATCTATCCAGAACTAGTAGGGTACTTTCTAGTCTTGCCTGCCTGTATAAATGATGTCTGTTAAAGAGCAGTCTATACAGTCTAAAGAGGTCTAAAACCTTGCTATCTCAAGATTTGATCAGGTTTTTGGATAGTTATACACCATAATGAATTGCACATGAGCCTAATCTGTTCTGTTTGTAATCAGATACTGTCAATGTCCACAGTACTCCTTACTCCTAAAAGTAAAAAAAAATTACTTTAACTCCTTTACGTTTAATAAATATAGAATAAATTAGTTATAAGCAGTCGTCTGAAATCTTTTTGTACATATTCTTAATTAATTAAAAGCACATTTGCTGTTCACTTTCATTTTGTTTGGCATCATATTATGTATCTGTCCCATGGAAAGGTACATACAATTTTACACTGTAAATTACTGAAATTACAGTTTATTTATCTATTTAAATTCTGTTCACTTATGTAGTCCATTTCAATTATGTAACCTTAAAACCAGTGTAAAATATATCTAATTTCCAGCTGAAAAATAACTATTAATAAAGTAAGACTCTGGTTTGTCTAGCAGTTGTCCACTAGACATCATACAGCCTCTTCTGGTCAGAGTAACACACTGCCAGCAACACTGTCTTGTGTTTTTAGTCATATTATACTGACTCTGAAGAATATAAATACTGTTAACTTAAGCAAGACACTACTACACTTTCTATTTTATTTGTAGAGCATCTGTAATCTGCTTGTTCATACAGTTATGTAAACACCCAATCATGTGGCAGGAAGACACTGCGCAATGCCATGCAGATATACGTCAAGAATTCCAGTTGATGTTCTCATAAAACATTAGAATGTGGGAAGTGTGATTTCAGTAACTTTGACAATGGTTTGGTTGTTGGTGCCAATGGTTTGGTTTTTGGTGGTTTGAGTATTTCAGCAACTGCTGATCTCCGGGAATTTATACAAACACTTGATTATGTGGAAACCAAAAACACATCCAGTAAGCAGAAATACTTGGATGATGATGTATGGTGTTGATGGTTGGTTGGTGTTGATGATGGTTGGTGTTGGTGTATATATATATATATATACACACCAACACCAACCAGGCATAACATTATGACCATTTGCACTGCACATGCACTGTGTATTCTGGCAGCTTTCTATCAGAACCAGCATTCACCAACTTCTTCAGTAATTTGAGCAACAGTAGCTCATCTGTTGGATCGGATCACACAATGCTCATAATGTTATGACTGACCTGTGTGTGTGTGTGTGTATTTTTTTAACTCCTACTTGCCATTTTATTTGGAATTATTGGTCAGTATCTGCATGGGATACGTGGTCCTTGGATATCTCTGATTTAGGTTGCTTTCTGATGTTGCGTTTGGCTCTGCAACAAGGCAATTGCAGCACCAGGTACAGCAGCGGATGCAGACAGCAGCTGAGTGCTGCTACAAGTATCAACAGTGTCTTTGCACAAAATTCATTCTGCTTCATTTTACAGTCTTTGTTTTCTGAATCTATCATCCTGATCCTCTGCACATGGTAGGGCAGGAAGCAGACCACAAACGAAAGCACTGAGGCCAAGATTTTCCTCCGCACTCTCAGGCCACTCCCAAATCCCACCAAACTCTTTTGCTTTACCTTGTACAAATGGAAGATCAGCAGCCCGTAACTGACCAGCATCAAGGCCAGCATGCAGAAGAAGATTCCCACACCTAAGCTGTGGAGTCCATTTATTCGACCAGTTATTTTATTATTAACCTGATCAAAGCAGGATTTCAGTTCTTGTCCTGTGTTTTTCAGGACTGATTTATATACCATAGAGCCAATGACAAAGGTTAATGCCAATATCCAGTTGCCAAGGCAGAGGAGCCAACAGAGACGTGGGCACTTGAAGACTTTGAACAGACTGCAGCGCAGCTTTAATACTGTTACACAGCGGTTGATGCTGGTCCATAGCAAGAAACTCATATTGCAGTAAATATTGATATAGAAACAAGAGACCATAAGAAACTCAGTCACTGAGCAGACTGCAGTGCCAGCCTTCCACTGGGAATTGTGTATGTAGTAAGCCATTCTAAAGGGAAAGCTGCAGCACAGCATCAGGTCCGAAACCACTAGGTTTAAAGTGAAGATGACAGTGGGTGTCTTCTCTGTCTGCCAGAGGTCCAGTGCAGCCAATCCATTGGTCAGGAAGCCTAGGATTGCCAGAAGGAGATAAAGCCAAGGCAGAACAGTGATGTGGTAGTTTTCAGGCACCAGGAAACAGCTTTTGCAGACCAGAGGGTGGGAAAAGGGTGGGAAAAAAAAGAGATGATGGTGAATTTCCGGTCTCACATTTCTTGTAATGCTAATATCATAGACACACTGTGGAGCTATTGCCACATCTTTTCACAATAAAGTGTAACATTCAGTTGATACCCAGTTTAGGTTCCTGTCGACTTAATGGTCTAAATTTATGGATTTTATTTCGAATAAAATCCATTTTAATTGAATAGTATTTTAATAAATTTTGAGAAACTTCATTAATTGTCTTGATGTATGAATTCTTGACTACAATAAAGCTCAATTCGTTCTTGCTCACCATGTCATTTAAGCAGTTCAATAAGTGACTATAAGTTATTATAGAACTTTCAATTTATTTGTAAATGATAAAACTCCATGTAACAGATGTTTGTGAAGTTCTAACACGCTATGCTTATGATAGCCTGATAATTACCTAACGATTTGAATGAGATTGAGGCTGACAGCAATGTGGCTGTGTTATTATAATAATAAAACACAGGTTTAGATAGTTTACATTTAGTAGGCACCCTTATCTAGAGGAACTTACATTTATTCAACTGAGCAGCTGAGGGTTAAGGGCCTTGCTCAAGGACCAAGTAGTCTTGGGATTTGAACACGCTGTCTGATCAGTCGTCTAACATGTTAGACACCAGTTTAGTAAATACATTTGTGCTAGTCGGAACCTGTAAACTGCCTGAATAGAAGTATATTTCAAGATAATTATAGCGATGTCTTTATGATTTGTTCAGTTTGTTGCTTTGTCTTATAATTATATGCAGCAAACAAGAGTGATGAATCATATACCTTTCGTTGCAGACTGTCCCGTTGATTCTAGTGCAGTTTGTTGAATAATCTGGAGCTGACATCTTAGCTATGTTTTCTTGCCGGTTCACTCTTGACTTCTGAGACAGCATTTGCATTTAGAGCATTGGTGGATTTGCTTTTTTTTTTTTTTTTTCTTTTTTTTTCTTTTTTTTTAAAAGAAGGAAGCAACCTGATACGTTTCTAACCACATCCTCTTAGCACTTGATAAGTTGCCATTTAACTCTGCATGCACTCTGACCTGGATTTTGCTTGTATAACACTAAACTCTATTATGGAACTGTTTGTCCATAGTTTAATTATTTTGACAGTAGATGGTGCCCTATATGCAGCTTTTATTTATTGTCTGGTTTCAGCTGCTATTTTTGGTCATAATGCATGGTAGCATTGCTTATGCATCAGCAGTGTTGATGTAGGTCTTCAAATATACTTAAAGTTTAATGCATTATTTCACTCAGTAGTTTTCTACAAAGTTATATGTTTCCACTCAAAATAGTTAAGTTAGTTTGGTTGGCTGTTTTCAGCTTTGAGTCAGAAGGAAAAACTGGTTTGAATAACAGGGAAGAACCACAAAAACAATGAACAAAATGGAAATACTGCAATTCTTTGTATAGATGTTGACATTAGTATCTAATATTTAGCAATTGTTCATGTACATTGAAAGATGATGATCATTTAAGATAACAATAACAGATTTCCAAGCTACGTCAGAGTTAATAAGTGAACCAGAGTGGAATAGCTATTGTCTGTATTTACAGTCATGTATTTGGATGATTGATATGAATGACATGTCTCTCTTTACACCGTGCTGGTATCGCTTTGTGTACCCTGCTCCCTTTGGCTTCTTCCCTTCTCGTAGCTGGAGCTGCTGTAGCCAGACATCTTCGGGCAGCAGTTTATTTGCAGTGCCTGCAGGACCGTCCTGCGCACTGAGCCACATAGCACAAAGTACATGACTGGATCCAGACAGCTGTTAAACGCAGACAACAGCAGAGATAACTCATTCATCTTATCCAATAACTGAACCCACCGACACGAAACATCTGTAATCTGTGAGTAGATATAGAAGATCCTCACCAAGTGATAGGGAACAAAGCACAAGGTGAAGAGAAAGAGGACAAAGAAGGAGTTCCGAGCTGTCCTGCTGTAATTGGCCGCATTTGGAAAGTCTGGCTTCTCCTTAGAGATCTGAAGCAGCCCCATTGCTATCTTCCCATAAGAGGTTACTAGAGTGGCATAGACCACCCAGAAAATAACTACAACACCAATGTTTAAGTAACCCTTCCATTTGGCATTTCTCAAGTTTTTGTACTGGAAACACATTGTGGATGGTGTACGATCTCCACCAAAGGCAATTAGAGGTATTATGAAGACAGCAGCCGTTACCCAGAGGAGGCAACATGTGATAATACTCTGCTTCCTGCTGAGGAACCTCTGCTTGCTCGAGACCCTCTGCAGCTTCACATATCGATCTATGCTAATAACCCCCAGCAGAAAAATGCTTACATACATGTTCATGTAGAAAACATTGCCTACTACCCTGCAGAACACAGGATGCAAGCTCCAGCTATCATTATTGACATGGTAGACTACACGGAAGGGCAGGCAGATCATGAGGACCAAATCCGCCAAAGCCAGGTTAATGAGGAAGATGCGCACTGAATTCTTCTTGGAGTGTAGTCGCAGGAACACCCACAGGGCTAGCAGGTTGCCAAATAATCCAAACAGGAAGAAGAGTGAGTAGAAGACAGCTAGCGGGACCCGGAGAGTGCCGTCATTCAAAGTGATATTGAAGCAGTTGGTTAGATTATCCAGTTTTTGTTCATCTGCAGTAGTGCTGATTATAGGATAGGTGTTTTGGGAATTGTTCTCTGCCATTATATCTGTAGTCATTCTAGGCCTTTGAAAGAAAAGCAGAGTGTTACGGCTTAAGTGATGTAACAAAAGTTATTATTTCATTCCTAACAAGCACTTTCACACCGCATGAACTCCAGAGAAAAATAGACATGAGATCAGTACCAGCATGAACAGTTCATAACAAATAATCAATATCAATCTGCAAAAACAGGAATTTTTTGACCCCCAAATTTTCAGATAAAGTAGATAAATTAAGAACATACTGCTGACAATAACATTTAAAGTGTAAATAATTTTAGATCAATGCCAAGGTACTTACTGTGTGTATTTCTTTCAGATAACCACCCAAATTACTGTTCCATGGCCTCGGGAATGCTGTCCTGTGCTACCGGGCTAATTATATAATAGTTATTATTAATTATAAAAACTCCCCACCTCATAATTTGCAGTAAATTTGAAACCCTTTCCTCAGTAGTCACTGATCAACACTTGAATGTGATAACATGCCGGATGGCTTTTTTAAAGTTTAGAAAGGGGAAGCTGCAACCGCAGTTTTTTTTTTAAACCTCATCAGCAGTAAAGAAGATATGACTGTAGTCAGTTTAGTTATCTATCTGTTTTCATTGTTAGGCATATTGAATCTTAAACGATAATGGCTCGGAGATGACTGCTAATAAAGTTTTGAAACAAGCATTGTTTTCTATGAATCTTTAAAAAATTGGATTTTGGATTTTACTGTGCAAAACTAGAGCTGAAATAGGCATTATTATGGCTTCTTTAGTGAAATAATGTGCTTTGTGTGTGTTTGTGTTTCTTTTGCTCCTGCAGCCTCACTGTGTATTACTGGCATCGAAGGAGAACTCTGCCCCTGTGAAGCTGGGTGGCTTTGGTGTTGCTATACAGCTTGGAGAATCAGGATTAGTGGCTGGAGGTATGTCATGTCCAAATATGTAAAACTCTGTACAGGCAATAATTATCTGGAAATACCTTTTTATATGTGTATAATGTGTATTTCCTGTTAAACATGCTGAAATCTTCCTCTTCTGCAATATATCCTCCTGATGTGTTGCAAAGTAGTGCGTGAGGCCATCTACTTTTTCTGTAGCTTAACCCCTGTAACATGGGTACTAGAAACACAGCAGATCCTTTCTTAGTATGCAAATAATCTCACAGGTGTTTCTTTTTTTTTGTTAGCAAGACATATGATCATCTCAAATGCAAGAACTGAAACTCAGGCAGATGTGTTGCCTGTGAAATAAAGATGCATGGGGTTTCTATGAATGCTCCTCCCGCATCTCAGAACAGATAAAACATTCACACACTTCGATCTTACTGTTCCCTGCATCTCCATACTATACCCCATATGACATTTTGAAAAATTTGCTTTCTGTCAACCATTTTCATCCAAAAATACTTTGTATTCAGACCCTCACTGACCACTTAATCAGAAAAAGGTGAAAGTCAAGAGCTTCAGTTAATGTTCACATCAAACATCAGAATGGGGAAAAAATGAGATCTCATTGACCAAACCTGAATAACTGAAGATTCAAAAAACATTGCGTGGTCTTTTTTCAGTCCTCAGCTGTTCGGTTTTGGTGAGTCTCTGCACAAATTGGTCCCAGATTTTGGTTCTGGCCTGAGAGAATTGGAACCTAGTGTGATCTTGTGCTGTTGTGATTCATACGTGTTTATGCAAGCTGAGATGCTGTTCTGTGTCAAACATGTCTCTGGTCACATTTTTCCTCCATTCTGATGTGTTCCTGACCCATAGCTACATGATATACATTGTTATCATGTGATTAGCTGATTAGATAATTGCGTTTTAGTTAAAGTGAAAGTATAATGATGTGTGTTCTGCAGGCCGAGTGGGTACCCCTCACTTCATGGCTCCTGAGGTGGTGAAGAGAGAGCCGTATGGAAAGCCGGTGGATGTGTGGGGCTGTGGAGTCATCCTGTTCATCCTGCTCAGCGGCTGCCTGCCCTTCTATGGCACGAAAGAGCGCCTGTTTGAGGCCATTATCAAAGGCAAATACAAGGTATTAGTTTAATTAGGTGACGCCCATCAAAAATAAAGTTATTAGCTCTATAGAATTATCACTGACAGAAAGCAGGAGTTTAAACATTTGAAGAAATCATATTGGCTCGCTCAAAAAGTCAAGGAGTTTGAAAATCTGTGTTTTGGTGCACTAGAGGTGGAATGAGGGAATAGGCACAATAGAAATTCAGTGTGTAATCAATCTGAAATGCAGTCCTGTGCTTTTAGTTGTTATTAGTATCACTCAAGCATGTTTAAAGAATAATGGCAACTCAATGACTTTCAAAATGAATTGGTTTTCTTTAGAAAATGCATGGAAAAATAGCAGTTTTATAAGTATGAAATGTCTTTGTCTATTGAAATGGAAAACAGATGGCTCTAGCTTGTATATTTAAGGAAAATTGAAACGGTTTGCTCTTTGTGTGAATGAAAGAAAAAGAGGAATGTATACTTAACCCATTTGTTAAGACGGCAGAATATTATAATTTCCTGTATTATTTTTTCTTTCTTTCTTTTTTTTTTTCCCAAGTCAAGACTTGCTGTCCCCAGATTTAAGCACTGCACACTAATGACTATTCACCTTTGGTACAAACATGTACCAAAATGGGTTCTGACTAATTTTGTTTGTTTTGTTTTTTGATGGTAAAATACCAAATATATATATATATATATATATATATATATATATATTTATATTTAATAGTCAAACTACCTCTAGGGAGCCTGAAGGGACAGGCTATATAACTGAATGTACATGAAAATGTGCCCTATTTAAGTGTATACTGGGAAAAGGCTGCCTGTAAAAAGCTTTTTTTTTTTTTTTTTTAAACTAAAAATTTCTGTGCTCTTTTTCTAAAGAGTGCCTGCAACAGTAGTGCCACTGTGCACAATTACGGATGTTTTGGGGTTTTTTTGGAAGTATTGGGGAAAATTGAATAGGTGTAAATGAATTAAAGTGAAGAACAATCATCCCTTGACGTCTTACAGATCATTGTCACGCATCTTTTTATGTGTGTTATGTGTGTGCTCGACTCCCTCTCAGATGAACCCTCGGCAGTGGACTCACATCTCAGAGAGTGCTAAAGACTTGGTACGACGCATGCTGATGCTGGATCCTGCTGAGAGGATCACCGTGTACGAGGCCCTTAATCACCCATGGCTCAAGGTACCCCACATTTGACCCAGACTTCTAGCTTCCTTTATATATCCAGAGCTGTAGTAAAAGGCTTTTTGCTTAGAACGAATTTAAAGAAATTAACACAGCAGTTTTCACTTACAAGTCTGTCATCTCCTTCTCCTATCTAAAGTCATGCATACGAATTGGAGCGCTTAGTGTGTGATGGGAATATCCATTGTGTGTGTGTGTTTCAGGAGAGAGACCGCTACGCCTACAAAATCCACTTGCCTGAGACTGTGGAACAGCTGAGGAAGTTCAACGCACGGAGAAAGCTCAAGGTAAAGCTCACTCTTGGAGCTCTAAATTCAACCTGATGTTGGTGTGACACTGGCAGTGTAAAGTTAGCTGTGGATTTTATTTTAAAATACATTAACTGTAAGACAGAGTTCATATTCTCATGGTCTTGTGTTCAGGGTGCTGTTTTAGCAGCAGTCTCCAGTCACAAGTTCAGCTCGTTTTATGGCGACCCACCTGAGGAGCTGCCAGACTTCTCTGAAGATCCCACTTCATCTGGTACTCATCTACAAAGACACCATGTACTGGGCTTAGTTTTAACAAGGCTGATAAATCCTGTTATGCACTGGCAACAGTTCAGCAACAGCACTGATACTCAAGACAGCTGGGCTTTATTTACAGATTCATTACAGAGTAATACAGAGTGGATCAGAGTGTATTTATTGAAAGATATCAATAGCACTGAAGACATTGAGAGACAAACAAACTACATAAAAGTTGAATTTGTGTGCTGTTGAGGCTTCATGTACTTGAAACGCATTTCTTTTTCCTGAATGTCTTCTGGGCATTCTTCAAACTTTGTTGTAAATGTAAAATGTTTGTGTTTGTCCAATGCTGGCCTTCCACAAGGACTGCTAGCAGCAGAAAGTAGGTATCTTTCCCAGACTTCCTGTTTTCACTTTTCCCGAGTCTGTAATTTGTAGAATGTAATCTAGTTCTTAAATCATTTCCCTTCCTTTATTGCATATGTCTATAGACAATAATACTGCAACACTTATTGAGCGTTGAAATCTGATTATTTAATTGTCATGTCTCTGAGTTTATGATTTTTTTTAGAGCATCTAACAAGTATACCTTATTGGATGGGAGTCTACAGATCATACTTTGTGTGTGTGTGTGTGTGTGTGGTTTTGTGTAGGGGCTGTATCGCAGGTACTGGATAGCCTAGAGGAGATCCATGCACTAACAGATTGCAGTGAAAAAGACCTGGACTTTCTGCACAGTGTCTTCCAGGACCAGCATCTCCACACACTGCTTGATGTGAGATATGATTTTCAGATTTATAGACAAATGTATACATGTACACACAAAGAGACTCACAGTTGCCTTTGCATTTGTTAGCTTTCCAGCCATAGCAGCTTTGCCTTTGGCCACACCAGCAGAGCCACACACAGAGATGTCTTACATTTTTATATCTGTGTTATATATTCATATTCATTCTTTATTTTTTTTTCTGCTCTGTTGCTTTTTTATAGACACACACACACACACATACATGCATGTGATTAGCTTTTGTCTTGTACACATTCAGCAGTGTTACAGGGTGCAACAATAGTTCCAGCTGCAGACTCAGACAAACTCTGTGTTTGTTTGGGGCTTTGACTGGAGAGTCTCAGATATCAGCTCTAAAGGAAAACAGGGCAGAGACTAAGCATTGTGCCAGTAAGGACAGTAGATGTGTCACTTGGGTTCTGTAAGTGCACATGTACTATTGAAAACACGACTCCAGCTCCAGGAACAATGGCACATCTGCTCCTTCTTGTACCATGGCTGCAACAGAGTCTGTGTGTCTGATGCCCTCCACCACACTTTAAGACATTCAGCCATACATAGAACCCAGTTTGGCATCCACAGGGATGAACCAGAGTCTCCCAGGCCACTGCAGAAGTGTCTGTAGTGTAGTGCTAGTAGTATTAGTGTAGTCTGATGAGCCTCTGCACATTAAAGTTTGGTAAGTACATGTGGTCATTTTCAGTTCCATTGGCTTATGTGGTTCTGTGTATAAAAGCTGACTATGTTGGTTTGGGCGTTTAGCTGGATTTTGTTGTTGTCAGATGTTGTCTGAGAAGATTCTACATGGGTACATTATACGCTTCAATCTTTTTTACTGAATGAAATGTAGATCATTCTTGTTACTTTCTATAATAGGAAGTAGAGGAATCTGTTAGGCTAAAATGAAATATCTTGCTTAGGGATTCAGTTAGATAATGTTACTTGTTGGCCATTTTGTATAATTTGTCTTTCACACATTGGAACAATTTCTATTATCTGACTTTCCTTATTCATTGCTTTTAGGGATTAGGTTGGTTTTGCAGTTTGCATCCCACTGGGGAATTTCCTGGGGAATCTCTCTGTTTTTCACGCATATTCAAGGAGGGCAGATGATTAAAAACTACATTCTTGCAGTGTTTCACCAGTGAAAATTGAGCTGTAATTTGTGTGGTACTGGGTGTGTGCAGTTTATGATCAGTATTTGCAGGCTGACCTAGCCACAGCTCAGGAAACGGCTCATGACTGTGACTAGTTTCTGCAACAAATATTCATCTGATGCACTTATTCTCTGCCATGTTTATTTTTCAAGTAGTGTATTGAGTGATTACTTAAAGCGACACACTTTTAATCTGTAAATCCTAGCTGATGACCTGAAACAAGCGGAAACCACAAAGAATCCTTTGTTCACTTTTTCACTGCTTGTGTGTCTCCAGCTGAGCTGTCATTGACCACAGCCGTGAACTACAGGCGCTGAAAACATGTTTGGGTTTTTTTTTTTTTTTCCACTAGTTACTAGATGCGATTACACTTGGTGTGTTAAAGCTGCTTATTGCTCTGTCTAGAACGTGTTAGTTTGAGACCCTTCACATTTGAGACCTGTTACCCTGTGTACTGCACACATGATAATCTAGGTCACATGACTCATAAGCTGAAAGAGCAGAGCATTAATTTGTTGTTGTCGTCGTTGTCACTTTTACCATTTCCTCAATATTCATACGGGTTTGCATGCCATCTGTGCACATTGCCCAGCAGTAATAAGCACAATACGTTACATAGAATAACAAATCATAAATGAGTCACCTTGTCCTTTGTTCATCATTTAATAGCAAATGAAGGACTTACCTGTATTTTACATGCAAAATTAATGAGGCATAGCCTAAGCCTGTTCCTAGTACTTGATGATATACTAAAAATCCAACTATTTGAGTGACTAAGAATATTTTCTGTTTCTGACATGTTTTACAATTCCCAGTCCTGTTTAATTACTAACCTTGCATACTGTTTAATCAGATTGTTATATAAGCAGTAAGTGTAATGCAAAATATCTTTAAAAAAAATGTTTCTTTTTGCTAAAATATGAAGTTATATTGTGTTTTTATTCACTTACAGCAACATTGTGTTGAAATAATTGTAATGTATGTCAACACAATAAAGTGTTCTAAGTCCTAAAAACACTCTCATTCAAATTTTTCCAGCTCTACGACAAGATAAACACCAAGTCCTCCCCACAGATCAGGAATGCTCCAAGTGATGCTGTTCAGAGAGCCAAAGAGGTCAGTGCCTCATCCTGAAACCCACCAAGTAACAGAACCAAGCAGAAAATTAGCTTTACCTTTTAGCAGATCCTTCCAACATGAGTATGTGAGGAAAATCTCATGCACGTGTATATGTGTTATATATGTGTGTGGTGTCATTGTGCTCATCACATTATTCACATTTTTAATATTCACCACTTTATTCGCATAGCTGTGGTATCTTTACATGGCACCATCCACATAAAATGAATTCTAATATTTTCTTAGTGATTTGCCAAATGAATGATCTCCTCCACAGATTTCCAAAACGATTAAGATCCATTCTGTTCCATTCAAGCTGGATAAATCACTAGCCATGAAGATTACAGTAGCCAGTGTATTCTAGGCAGCCATATTTCCTTTAGCTTATCAACAGTGGACTCACCACTTCGGCATGTTTATGGTGTGATTTCCTTTGAAAGTTAAAAACACAAATTCACTAGTTCTGCACAAGTTTGAATGCCAAATAAGGCTTTAGTGTGTTAATCATAGCTGCTCTAGACCGAGCCTCAGCACACATATTCAGCAGAGAGGGCTGCAGTGTGCATGTGTGTTTAAAGTTGTGTGCAGTATTTCAGTCTGGCCCGCAGCTGTGTGTAGGAGTGTTTAAAGGAACACAAAAAGATTTAGTCTTTGTGAAACTGTGTTATAATTGTCCTTCTGCAGGTACTAGAAGAGATTTCCTGCTATCCAGATAATACAGATGTTAAAGAGCTGAGGAGAATCCTAACCCAGCCCCATTTTATGGTAAGTTAAGCGGCTAATTTCTTAACAATTTCTCCAAGACTTTAAAAAAAGTCATCATAGGCGAGTTAACTAAATGAAGTATAAACTGTCACAGCTATTCCAAATCTCTGTTTCCAGAGCACATACAAAACCTACACCACAGTGCTGTCAAAGGCTTCATTCTGATCAGAAGTTGATTTATTTACTATAACAGCAGCTCTGACTGAGATTTCAGCTGCAAGCTTTAGATTTAGGTTCTTATGGACTCGGCCTTGTTTCTATAATAAGTACTTGTATGGTGGATGCTGGCCATAAACAGATTAAAAATTGTTAATAAGGAGTTAATTTAGGTTTTCTTTTTTGAATGAGGCTCCAGTGTTTGTAACCACCAGAAGTAACTTTAGGTTTCTAACAAGGGATATTCTTCAGAACACAGAGATTTGAGCTTTCTCTATAACATGACAAGCTTCATGTTATAGAGTCATAAGATAAGAAAGTAGTGGCTGCTGAAGGAATAAAGGTTTATAATGGATATGATATAATAAAATGTTTATGACTGATATAAGTGACAGTATGGATTCACTGGACAATGCAACATTAAATGTAATTATAAATAAATAAAATGTACAATATATTATTCTTTTATTGAATAAGAAAATTATTAGTAGTAAACTGCTGTGGTATAAGAGGAATAAAACACTTCTCCATTTTGTTATGGGTGTTATTGTTAACTTCCACTGTGCAGCGAGCTGCATTGCACCACCTTGTTGTCGATTTTTTTCCTTTTTTCGGCGGTATATGTTGTGTTTTATTCAATAAGTATAAAATGTTCTTGCAAAGCATGAGGATAAAGTATACTTATTGTTAAGTCTTTAATATTTTATAATTTGCTTTTCCAAATTGCGATGCACAATATTTATTGTACTTAACAGTAATTCAAGCCACAGCTCTGTGAGGATGAGTGTTTTTTTTGTTCTTGTTTTGTCCAAACCCATAGCTGCTAGTGCAACATCAATAAGTCAGACTCTTTCTTGCATTTTCTGAAAGGATCTGTAGTTCAGCTTTGAAATAAGTGTAACGTAACAAGACAACCATGCAGCTTTGATGTTTGGTTTTCAGGTAAATACACCAAGACACTATTTCTCAGGTTGACATGCAAAATCAGTCCGTTGTATGTGTGAAAATAGATTTGTCTGTTTAAGTAAATACTGTCTGGACTTTGCATTCAGTGACTCTTTGAGGAATTACATCATCTCAGGCTTGTCCTTCAGCAATCAATAATTTAGAGTGAGGGCTTGTGCACTTATCAGTGGGACAAATGTCGTATCAGAGTTTCAGCAGTGGACAGATAAAAAGGCGAGTGTGTGTCCTGTACACCACTGTCCCTCCTGCTCAATAGAGCGCAGATAATGAGGAGACTGACGACAGGAGTAACGTGTTAGAGGAGAAACTAACAGAGCTTAAAAGGAATTCCCACTTGTCAGCTTTCTGTAGATATCAGGTGAAGAATGAAGGTGTCTGAGGGAAGAGGGAAGACGTATAGAGCAGAAAAATGTGGAAGAGATTGAAAGCCTAATAAAGGAAAAGCTGATTATTCAGCTTTGAGGGAGGAGGTGAGATAAGAGAGAAGGGGGTGTGTGGATTGGAACTGAGAGAGGGTAAGAGACAGAGATTAGGAGCCAAGAGGGAATTACTCGAGCTACACGAGAGTGGCTGTGGAACAGATTTCAATTGTCAAAGAAAAGGAAACGTTTTGCTTCGAGTTGTGTGAAGAATGCAGGAGTCTGAAACCAGAGAAATAGAGAGAAGAAGAAGCCAGGACTGTGAAGGTGGGGGTTTTTAGGGAAAGAAACAGCAGCGTGTGATGTGTGATGTCACCCTTTCCAACTCTGAGTGCCAGGTAAAGTGAGAGGGACCCAGGCCTGAGAGGGGGAGGTCTGAGAGAGAGAGAGAGAGAGAACAGGGGGAGGAGAGAGAGGAGAGAGGCACTGTCAGGTACAGACAGCTGAATTCCGGCCTGGTGTTGACCTTGCCTCTGCGTTCCCCGTTCCAAGGACAGCTAAAAGCACTCCATACGCTATTCCAGACTCCCACAGGACAGCAGTGTGTCAGTGAGGAGGGTGACGATTAATAGGGCACTCAGCTTGTGAGTTGTATGAGCTTTCATGTCTTTTTTTTTTTTTTTTTTCCTCCTTTGAGTGCTGAAAACTCTTCTCCATTTTACTTTTCTGTGGCGTTATTTGTGTTCTTTTATTCCACATGACAGAGTTGACTCTAAGGAATGTTTAAGGAGACTAAAGTCTGAGGAGTTTAAAGAGAAAGATGAAAGGTGTGGTGTAAACTTAATAAGATTTCTATTGAGAGCTTCATTGTGGATCTGTTTATTAGTGGGCAGATGCTTGTGTTGTGCTGCTGGCACTAAGGGATCCATTAAGGTTTACTGCTGACACATAAACAAGATTGTAAATGACTGACTATGTGGAATCGGTTTGTGGAGGTAGTACGAGCTTTTAGGTGTAATTCAGGTTTTCACATGAAATTATGTGAAATTATACTGTGTGTACCACGCTCTACCCACTAGGCCTTACTGCAGACTCATGATGTGGTAGCTCATGAAGTGTACAGTGATGAAGCACTGAGGGTCACACCCCCTCCAACCTCACCATATTTGAACGGAGACTCACCGGAGAGCACTAACGGGGACATGGACCTGGAAAACGTCACTCGGGTACGCCTGGTGCAGTTCCAGAAGAACACAGATGAGCCCATGGTATGTGTGCTAGAAAGACTCACTCTTAGGCATTTACATTTTTTTTCAGCGATGTTGAGATATTATGATCTACTGTACAGACGATGAGTCCAGTTCTCTCCTGTATTGCAGGGTATCACACTGAAGATGAACGACCTGAACCACTGCATCGTGGCCAGAATAATGCATGGTGGCATGATTCATAGACAAGGTATACTGTGCAGGACTATACATGTTCAGTCATATCTCCGCTACTTTCTCTCTCTCTCTTGAGATAAGGTCTTAGAGTTAGAGACTTGGACAAGATTCCTAAATCGAATCTTCAGATTTACAGAACTTCAGTCTGGATAAACATGAACAAAAATCTGATAAATTAAGGCTATGCAAATAACACACTTAATGACTGCATACATTCTTTTCAGATCTTATAGATCTCAATGATTAACATATTGTCTTGATTTTACAATGAAACCATGCCAAATGGTAGATCTTCCACAGAATATATGTTTAGGTCTGTTACTGACTTTCATATGCTGTGTCTTTTTTTCTGCCAATTTTTGTTTGCGCTATTGTTTAGTAATGCGGGTAGATGGGAGATTAGATATTAACCTTAAACTTGGTCCATTTTTTGGCCCATTGCTGATTTTCATTAGTCAATTATTTTAATTTTAATTATTTTAACCATCTGCCTGGGTTTGGGTGATGGCCTAGTCCAAAGGGTCAAGTGATGTGAAATAGGCCTGTTTTTTGTGCTTGTGTGCCATAAATGTGGTATCAAAATAAAGACATCTGCAAAAGAACCTATTTAGACACATTCAAACACTTCCAGAAATGTTATTTAGTTTGTGTTGCCCATCAAGCCAATATTTAACATTTATGCTTTTAGTACATCTAAATGAACAAGTGTTATTTTGTTACATAACCCAGGAGTAAAGCTGTGCAATATGCATTGCAGTGCTTCCCCTAAAATTATCTACTAGGGTCTGAATGTTATTTGATCTCTGTGTTAACTGAAGTGTAAAGACTTAGTTATGCAAAAACTGCCTTGTGAATATGTCTGATTTTAACACAACACTGTTACACCTGTTACACAGATAGTGTAGACCCTCTGAACAACACTGTGACGCAATTATTCATCAGCTGTGTTTTAATCCACACTCGCCTATGAATAGGCTTCATATAGATGAGAATTTCGTACAAAGACGATAATATTACGGGTATTATAGATGCACTGTATGGCCAAAAGTTTGTGGACACCTGACCATCACACCCACACATCTGTCCTTGAACATTCCATTCCAAATCCATGGGGATTAATGTGGACTTTATCCCACATTTTCTGCTTTAACAGACTCTACGTATTTAGACTAGACTTTGAAATGTGGCCATGGGGATTTCCCCATTCAGCAGTAAGAGCATCACTGAGGGAAGGACCTGATGTCTGGTCGGGAGGCCTGGCACGCAGTCTGAGTTTCAGTACATCCCAGTCATTCAGTGGGTTTGTGCATGCCATGTGTGTACTTAAGTGCTGACCTTATAGAGCTTGTTTTGTGCACAGGAGCATCATCATGCTAGAACTGTTCGTCATGCTTGTCTGGTTCCTCTCAAGGTTTTATCCTCATATAGTTACAGGAAGTTTTAACTTACCACAGTTTCCTCTCGATTGCGCATGAAGGATAAATGTAAATCATTCTGAATTTCTATTTTTTGTATCTGCTTTGAGACAATGATCATTGTTTATACAAATAAAATTCAATAGAATTAAATTGAATAGTACAAGATTGGGCCCCTTAGTTGCAGTAAAAGGAAATCTTAATGCTAAAACATATAGACCTCCTAGAAAATTGTGTGCATCCAACAGTTTGTGTAAAAGTTTGGTGAACGCTGACATATGGGTGTGATGTCAGGGGCCCACATATTTTTGGCCTTATAGTGAACATACAGGGAACTGTATATATTCCAGTATAATGTATTTACTGCTTGTATTGGATGACTTGAGTTGGTTTGCTTGACTCCTTTTGCACATGCATTGGTAATTTTTGTACATATCTCATTGCGTATCTCTATATTCTATCAATTAGGAACTTTGCATGTTGGAGATGAGATCCGGGAGATCAACAGCATCAGTGTAGCTAATCAGACAGTGGAGCAGCTCCAGAAAATGCTTGTGAGTGTGGATCACGCAATAGTTGTTGTGAATGCATTTTTATCTTGCTCGATATTAATTTTACTCAGTATTATGTAAATTCATCTTAATTTGTTTTGAACATAATATGATGTTGAGACATATGGCCCTGTAAAAATGTAACCCCTTATTATTTATGCTGTGCATTTCTCTGCACAGAGGGAAATGAGAGGCAGCATCACCTTTAAGATTGTTCCAAGCTACCGGATGCAGCAATCGTCTTGTGAGGTAAAGAACTCAGTGGCCCTCTTCCTCCTCTCTCATTCCTTTTCTCTCTCTCTCTCAGTCTGTGTGTCACTCTCTGGAGTGCTTTAGGATGGGCTGGGACTGCTGTGGACTTTCTGTGTGACTAACTGCCTGCCTTGTGGCTGTGTGTTAACGCATTCTCCCTGAGACGCTGCATTATACAGAGCACACAGAGCCCAGGTCCTGGCTCACACGCTAGTGCACACCAATTTCACAACCAAGATAGCGGAATAAGGACACCTGCACCTTCATACCACATGGTTTAGCCAGGAAATGAGATGTAATTTGTATTGTAACAAATAAAGACAGCAGTTTATTACCACAGAACTTTTCTAGCTTTACTCCCACCACCCATGTGTGTTAAAGGTCATCTGGACGTGCTGTATCAGTCATTTTAGGTAAAAGGAAAAACAAAAGCATAATTTAAGGGTAGAAAATCCTGCAGTGTGGTAATGCCCGACATGATGCCCCCAACCCCTTTGCTTGCTATAGCAGAGGCTACTGTCCAGGTTTCTCTGCTGTATCACTGACCTGTGTATCTTATTACAGAAAGAGTCCCCTACCACCTCCAGACAGTCCCCTGCTAATGGCCATTCCAGCGTTAACAGTTCTATCTTGGTAAGGACCCCACAGTCATCTCAAATGACCGACCTCCCCTACCCCCCAACCCCTACCTTCCAGGAGATCTCCCTTAATGTTGTCCTTGATTTTTTTTTTTTTGTCTCTTACTTTTTTCTTTTTTATTAATTTAGTTCCCTTAAGAATATGTTTTATCATGATAGTACTTAATTTCACATTGCACCTAATAATTAAACACAATATTTAAAGGAGATCAGAAGATCATTGTGATTAGTTTCCGTTATCTCAGTTCACAAATTGGTGTGCTCTGTGCTGCTGTAACTATACACCTGACTGCCTGTATACACACTGTGTGTAGAGCTTTAATCTCACACCAACAGATTTATAACGCTTTTCCACCACACAGCGCAGAAACAAATGCACAATCCCACATTGTGTTATTATATTCACTATCCAAGTGACCATTACTATAACTAGGTAACTCTTCATGTTTGGATGCTGCATGTATCTGGGAGGGATACATGGGTAGGACTGTAAATAGTGCAGACCACAGACTGATCAATTTGATTATAGATTTAGCTCCTCAATGAGCAAAACCCCCTTAGAAATCATGAGGAACCTGACAGAAGATAATCATTAGTCCAAATGTGTGTTGCAAGGATGTTCAGTATGAGCCGCGTAGTCTTTATGATTCCAGACGCAGTTCTTAGGTACAAATCTACACTCTCCAGGTGAGATTATCCACTGAAGATAGGGTGAGCCTTTGGTTTAAACTGTTTTGAAGTGTAGCTGCTTGTAGGGTATCCGTGTGGGACTATCCAGATAGTGTCCATCTGGATCCATTCAATAAGCAACTGTTACTTTTGCAGGTACCATTATGTGATAGGTAACAGATCAGACACTCAACCAGGGCCCAGATAGCTCTAGGTTCGGATTACTAAGTGTACCACTCTGTCCAGTGGAAAAGCGGCTTTACAGACCTGGGAACACAAAATGTTTTCCACAGTAGCCAGACATCGTCAAAGAGCCCACAATATGTCAGTGAGAGCAGTAATGCAGTGTAAAACAGTAATTTAGCATGTCTCTCAAAAAGCTCCTCATATATACTGAGCATGTGTGCCGTCGGATCAAACCTTGAGAGAGGTGACTCGTTTCGGGAACCCACCACTCATATAGAGATCCTGCTATTGGTGGCTCTGAATGGAAGACTCATCTCTGGTAAACTGATGCTTGGACAGAATGTGATGCTAACAGGTGCTTGCATGCTCTTTGCTTCCTTTTGCTTTGCTGTTCTGAGATTTCACACCATTTCAGACCCTCAACATCACACCATGTTCTTTAAATACATTAGAGATATACAATCTTTATCAGTTTATCATAACGATAAATCATCTTTTATACTTGTTGTGTTTTTATTGTACTGTATTTTCTTTCAATGCTGGGTTTTATTTTACAGGACCTGCCATCAACCATCCAGCCAAAAGCACGCCAGGTGAATATGCGTGTGCGCGTGTGTATGTGCGCGCGTGTGCGTGTGTGTGTGTGTGTGTGTGTGTGTGTTAGTGTTTTGAGGACCAAAATGGAATATAAGCAGAAAATAACATGATGTCACTACACCATACTAAGACCCTATGTTGGTTTTCCTTTTATTTCCTCACAAGTTGGTAGCTAAAGCTACATTATTAGTTATTATATCCATGATTTCTGTACTATATGATCGTTTGTGAACACCTGACCATCACACTTTTTTATACTTACATTTTATACTTACATATATTATAAATTCAGCAAGAAAAAATTAAAATAAAAACTTTAAGAAAACTGATTAAAACAAGCAGTATAATGTCATATATATCATTTTATACTCACATATGCACACTATCAACATTTAGTTAAATGACTAGTTAAATCACTGCTAGTTCATTAATGATTTAATTGTTATTGTTATATTTAAACCGCTATTGTTTACAGTTAATAACTTCTCAGTGTTAAACTGACCATGTGATGCAAACATCTGGGTTTGTAGGAAATAAAACCCAATAAAAAGTCACTTACCCATGATAATTTTATTTCTCTCAGGCTGTAAGTGTTTTATCACTGGAGTGTTTTTACAGATATCCCTCCCCCCTGACAAACTAATCCAATCCAAATAGGGCTAAAGAATGTGTACTTTGTTTTTTAAACACTCACAAGGGTAAAACCATTTATCATCATTATTAGGGAGAAGGTTAGTCTTTTTGGCGTTTAAGCACATCCAAAGATCCTGAAAACGGAATTTATGATCAACAAACTAAAAATACCATACAAAACGAGCCCTGAAGGAAAAATAAATCCCAAAATAAAAGACCATGGCTCATGACTAGTAAAGCAGGACATTATAAACACAAGCAAGTTGAGAAAATGCAAAGCATGGAAAAAAAACACAATAGAACATGGAAAAAAACTGATTTTATATTCTATATTGTTATTTTTATATATATTTAGTTCCATAGGCTACATATTTATAATCTTGTCTCACAAAAACATGTTTCTGTGCATGTTGTAGGCAAGAGATTTTCACGAGTTTAAGCAGGTGTATTACTGACAAACTAGCTGCAGATCCACTGTGTTGCTATTCCCTACTCACTCCACACATAGCAGCTAATACAGTGTTCCTTACGTTTGTGAACTAACAGCTCAGTAAATAACATACGCTGCTTTGGTATCAGTTTGTCATTTTGTTCCCAAGTGATTTTCAGCCTTGTATAAAGATGAACCTGAGAACCTGTGTGTTATACAGTTTCAAACCTGACCTTGCTCTGTGCACTGCCCCCTGCTGGCTCAGAGTGATGTGTGGCTTTTGCCACCATTGTAGCACCAGACTGGGCACATTTCTTTTCACAGGGCACGCAAGTACATTTTGACAGAATATTGCAAATTTTACAGAGAAAAACAGAAATTTCAAAAACAATAAATATTGTTGATAAACATTCTGAATCACATATAATTCAGATAATAATGTAATTGATTCCTTTGTTTTTTAATCTACCTTAAGCATTTTGTTCTCTGAATTAGTCCCATGGTGTCCAGTAGATGGCACACAAATCCTTAATATGGATGAAAACACTGACACTTTACTCTGCAATCATGTTTTGTTCTTCATTTTAAGTCATAATTTCTCCAGAGATTAGCTGTAACTCCTAACATTTATTTCATCATCTCACTCCCAACATCTTCAGCCCTGTATCTTAATGCATCTTAATGATGAGTTTAATGCTCTCAAGTCTTAGATCTCCAGACCTACAATCAGAAATATCAGTCAAGCTAAGACAACCCCAAACTGCTGGAAAACATCCCGTGCTAGATGTAAAAATGAAAGTATATTATGAAGTATTATGTAAGATTATAATATTGTAATCTTATTCTACAAATAACACATCTTACAGAATCAGCTCAACCTTAAAAATATGAAGGTGAGGTTTATTTATTAAGTGGAAAAGCCCTAATGAGACAAGTGAACAGCATTTAGAGGGGTCCTGCACATTAAAAAGTAAAGCTAATAAGAAATCAGAAATCCTGTAGCATTACAGTTTCCCTTCACTTGAACTAAGAGGCCTAAACATGTCCAAATCAGAGTCTAGAAAGTCATGGTGTGCTAAGGAACTCTAACTGGAACATCAAATGCACCTTAGGCCAACATCAGTACCTGACCTCACTAAATCTCTTGCAGCTGAATAAGCACAAATTTCTACAGTCACACTCCAAAATCCAGTGGAAAGCCTTCCCAGAAGTGTGGAACTTATTATAACAGCCAAGAGACCTGATCTCGAATGAGATGTTCAACAAGCACATATAAGCATTACGGTCAGGTGTTCACAAACTTTTGCTCATTTAGTGTCTATTATGATTTTTCTTCTGCTTGCATATGGAATTGAGGTCATCAACTTTACAACAGCTAATTAACTCTTTCATAGATTTTTAGACACTCCTAATAAAACAGCATGTTTTTGTACAGAAAATATTATTTTTCTTACTTTACCCTTAAATAGGAGCTGTGGATGCAGCAGTGCATGTGATTTGTGATGGTGGCAGACTGAGTTTTTTGTTGGCCACACAGTACCCTAGCTCAAATCCCATAGTGTTTAGCAAGGCAACATGGTTCAGATTTATTTTGCACTGGAGCTCCCGAGTGACCTGCTACTGCCTGAAAGCCTTTCCTTCCATTAGCTCACTGCACACACTTAAACACTTACTCATGCACATTCATGAAACACATACACTATCACCTAGTCTCCAGTTGAAACATACTCTCATCTCTCACAGTACTTCCACACAGTATGATTTTTATCAAGATCCCTTAGGTTTTTCATATTTATTTCCTTCCTTTCAATTATTGTCAGTTTTTACTACCTCTGTTTCAGACATTATTCTTTGATGCTGTTCTTTGATCCATTAGGTTTTCTGCATTGTAAGACTTTGTATTCCTGATCATGCCTCTCTCTCTCTCTCTCTCTCTCTCTTTTCAGATCTATGTGCGGGCACAGTTTGAGTATGACCCAGCCAAAGATGAGCTCATTCCTTGCAAAGAAGCAGGCATTCGGTTCAGAGTGGGAGACATCATCCAGATCATCAACAAGGATGACCATAACTGGTGGCAGGGCAGACTGGAGAACACAAAGAATGGTACAGCTGGGCTCATTCCATCCCCAGAGCTACAAGAGTGGTGAGTTCATCCCTTTTTAAAATGGGACTTTATTATGTTCCTCTCGGAACTGAGAAACTATAACAAACTACACTCAAATCAGTCCAAGGGTAGGATAGCTGAAATAAATAACAGACACAAGGAGATGTAAAAGTGGCATTTAAAAGTCTCTTCTTTTCCCCTTTAAGGCGGGTGGCCTGCATAGCAATGGAGAAAACAAAGCAGGAGCAGCAAGCCAGCTGTACTTGGTTTGGCAAGAAAAAGAAGCAGTACAAAGACAAGTATCTAGCGAAGCACAGTGCAGGTAAAATCCGTCTCCGTCTCCGTCTGGCCTTTTAAACATCACTGGATGTGTAAATGTTACTATCCACATGATGTTCAGTAATCCAATTTTACTGGTCACACACATCTGTACAACATGCAATGGTCAAAACTTACATTAAGACAGAATTTACACAGAAGAAGAAGAAATGTCTACATATAAATGATGTGTGAAAGATGAAATAATAAAATCTCATTTTTCAGTTTGCATCTCATGGTAATTAAAGATGCTATGCCTTTTTTTTTTTTTTTTTTTTTAAACCACAGACTGTGCAAGGAATTCTGTGGATCATAAAATGCACATTCTACAGTTATGCAGCATGTCAGTGTGTTATGGGACATTATTCAAGCAGGTGCTCACATAGGTCTATAACCTTGGAACTTAATACTGCCCCCTTATTTCCTGACATGATGTGACTGTGTGTATAGAGGGCAGTGTAGATGTGCTTCCTCACATGACCATGAACCCTGACCACAGCACTTCTACAAATAGCAAGATGTGCACACATGCACTTGGCCTGCATAGCACCGTCTCTCTCTCTCTCTCTCTCTCTCTCCCCCCCCTCTCTCTCTCCCCCCTTCCCCCCACTGCTTTTGTCACCATAGAGACAATTTACAATAGATCTCACACACACACACTTTCAGCTTGGGCAAATGTTCCGTAGCGTCTCGTTTCAGTCTGCATTCATTGTAGATAATTTACACACCTGCACACATGTACACTGTCTATGTACTTTGTAGACTGTATAGAGAAGATAAGATTGCAGTATTATCCCAAAGAGTTTGTGGCTGTAAGGATCAGGTGTCAGGAGCAGTGAAGGAGCGAGGTATGATTTTAATCAATCCACACTTATTTTAATGATTGAATTGCCACCAAGACAGTGCAGATTAATGTGACACAGGTTCCCTTAGAGTACTCGTAATTATGTTTGCACCAGGTCTAATAAATGCAAGTGTTCCAGTTTTATAAAACAAAAATTAAGGCTTCAATAGTTTTGTTTCTGAGGTGCATTCATGCCTCCGTATCCACCACTGGAGGGATTTACAAGTAAATATACTGTATGGCCAACAGTTTATGGGTACACGAGCATCACACCCGTACATGCTTATTGAACATCCCATTCCAGTATTAGTTCCCCTGTTGTAAGACACTCAGGTTCTTCCACTCCGACGATCCCATGATTTCATGGACCTGGCTTTATTCACAGGAGCATTGTCATGGTGGAACAAATTTGGGGCACTTTAGTTCCAGTGAAGGCAAATTGTAATGCTACAGCATGTATAGATATTCTTTACACACCAGCTTTGTGGCAGCACTTTTGGGAAGACCCACGTATGAGTGTGATCAGGTGCAAAGTCATTATAAAATTAAAAAATACAGAATGTGTCTTAATGTATAGATGACTACACAGTACACATCTGTTCTGTTGCTGAAGAGGTTAAAGATGAGAGCCATATGCCAAGACTGAAATGGTTTAAAATTATTACGATATTATCTATAACCTCCAGGAGGAACTGAAAGTCCTAATTTCCCAAATCCACTTTTGCTGAGTGACTCTTACAGTGTAAACTTGTTAAACATGGTGGTAAGTGTAGCAGAATTGTGTCTGGTGGCAGCAGTGCAGCAGAGTGGGGCTTAGCTATAATCCTCTCTGAGCACCTTGTCCCACTTTACTGAATTACTGCAGGCCAGCAAGGGAGAGAGCTGTCCTTTTCTCCCATTATTTAGTCTATTAATGAGTCTTTTGTTACCTAATTGTATAAAATGCTCATGTAGGGGTACTTTTTCAGTCTGTTTACCTTTGAGCACCGAGCTGAACATTACTGTGTTTATTCCACTGGACTTTACTTGTCCAGCATTAATGAAAAGAGATGTCTGGACTTTCTAACATACAGCTTTCCTAATCCTAAGGTGACTGAATGGGTCATTTAGTCACCTAACAGTCTGTTTGCCCCAAACACCTTCTGAACTGAGCGAAAAAAGAAAAGAAAAAAAAAAACATGTTTACTTTACACTCATAATGGATGTCTAAATGGATGACTACCAAAGCTGCTTGTGTGTGAACGTGTCCAACTTTCTAAAGCTGAAATAAATGAGGAAACCACAAAGGAACAATCTTTCAGTTGTTCCTCCAACTATTACAAAGAACAAGCACCGGAGACTTCTTCCAAAAAGCATTACCATATGAATAATGCTCTGCGTTTATGCAGACCATCTGCTGTACACGTCCCTGCTAATGGGCTGTTCCTATAGAAATGATGAGGTGAACAAGCATTAATACATACTGCACCTTGCAGCCAGCACCAGTGTCTCTGCTGTGTTAGAAGATTAATCACCGTTGTCTGATCAGTTAACAATTCAAAGGAATTGTGCTTTAAACAAATTTAGAGCCTAAAGTGCAAGTACAACTTACTCAGTAAATATACATGAACACATGCACCGAAATACAGGTTCCACATGACTCCAAATTGACACTCCATCACCTGCCCTTAGGTTTTCCTTATCAGTAAGCTTTACGTCATTGGCATTTTTTTTTCCACAATTCTTATTAATTTCACATAATGTGGAGATCAGGTTGAAAACTGAAATGTACCTTATTGTCACAGGTTTTTGAATAAATGGGAGAGCTCTGTAGTGATAGTTCACAGAGAGCTGACATGTCTAAAGTTGCTCTGTCGCATGCTAAAACAAAGCTTGGTGCTGCATTATTGACAATGCGTTACTGTAAATGTCAGACGCATGTTGCATCATTGATGAGATACACTGTAGACGCTTTACAGTGAGTTTTAACACAGCTTACCGACAGCGCTTTCCCTGCTGTGTGCTGTGTGGATGGCCATGATGTTAGGTCTTTCATGTTGTTCTCTGTGTAAAGCAGCACTGTGTCAGAGCTTTGACTAAGTGTCATTGTTCTCTCTGTTCACTAATGTTCTGTTTCTGAGCCGTAACTCATTCACCCTCCCTTGTCCATTTTTCATGCTGTCTCTTTACCAATGGCATCTGTGCATGTAAGTAACTGTGTGACTGTTGTGCACTTTAATTTCTCCTGACTTTCCTGTGCGCTTGTAGAGAGCATGGTTTAATTCTGTTGTAGAACGAGAGAGAGAGAAGTTTCTGAAACCAGGCTGTGTGTGTGTGTGTGTGTGTGTGTGTGTGTGTGTGTGTGCATGAGTGTGCTTTTTTTTAATATGTGTTTTATGTCCTGTTGCTATTCAGTTGAGCATTAACTCTTAAAAAATGGTCATTGTGCTTATCACAACATGGTTTAGTACCCCTCAGACTCTCTTGAACATGCAGGGGAATCAGACACACACACACACACACCGTTTCCAGCTCATGTAAAAAAAAAAACTAACATGAATCATTTAAGCTATTTGGTGAGTAAGCAAAGATGTTGCTGAGGATCTCATTTTACATGGCAGCTACACAGATGGCCAGCTCCGGTTACACACAGTCCAACACCTCCCTCTCGCTGCACTCTCACTCATTATAGAACAGCCCTGCAGGCACCTCACTTGGCACTCCCTTCCCTTTCATGTTCCTCAGATTTGACCCCTAATATTCAATATTGATGCTGCTATTTTTTTAATATTTGCATAGAAGAGAAGGAAGCCTTACATGTCCTATATTTATAGCTATTCCTAACCCCTCTGTCTGTGCTCTGTAGCACCAAGTCCTGCAGTGCTTCTCACTATGACACTCAGCTCGAGGAGGAAAGCACAAGGCTGCCATCCACATCCATCAGCCTCCGTTCTGTTAAACAAGCATGAGCATGTTGTTCTTCTAAGGCCGTTTACTGCGCATGAGATTATGATGTCTTAAAGTCTCAAGGCTTTGACTGGATTACATCTCCTTCTCTTTTTGTTTCAGTGTTTGATCAACTAGACCTCGTCACTTATGAAGAAGTTGTGAAGTTGCCAGCTTTCAAAAGGAAAACACTAGTTTTATTAGGTATGTCTAGTGCTGGATGAATTTTTCCTAAAGACACAGATGCAGTGCAGGTCTTGACAGTTTTCCTGTTTGTTCTTCATCATGTGTAGGAGCTCACGGTGTTGGCAGAAGACACATCAAGAACACACTCATCACTAAACACCCCGACAGATTTGCTTACCCCATTCCACGTAAGACACTCAATCCATTGCCAAATTACTGTTACTACATTCAGTGTAGTTACTGTATCCAGCATTGTTACTCCATTTGATATGACTAGTACAGTGCACTTTGTGTTCAGATATGATATTGTTACTACATTCTGTGTTGTTACTCCATTCGGTATTGCTACTACATTTGATGCCTAAATCTGTCACTACATGCAGACACAACCAGACCTCCGAAAAAGGATGAGGAGAATGGCAAGAACTATTACTTTGTATCGCATGACCAAATGATGCAGGACATCGCCAATAATGATTACCTGGAGTACGGCAGCCATGAGGACGCCATGTACGGAACACGGCTGGAGACGATACGCAAAATCCACGAGCAGGGCCTCATATCTATACTTGATGTAGAGCCACAGGTAACTGCCATTGATGCTATGTCTGCAGTAGTTCTTTTATAGTGTATAGTGTTTCCTCTAATTAAAGCTAGCTTTGTCGAATCATCCATCATACGCAGGATGTTAGAAAGGATTTGCGTGTGTTTATTTGCAGGCACTGAAGGTCTTGCGGACGGCAGAGTTCGCCCCTTATGTGGTTTTCATCGCTGCACCGACCATCACTCCGGGAATGAATGAGGTAAAATACAGTATTACTCTCTTTCTCGCTCTCTTTCATCAGATTTCATCAGAGCCAGACAGCTGTGTGTTTATCACAAACTTCACTGTAATCATTTCAACCTTTTTTTTTTTAGTTGTTCGGGGTTTTTTTGGTTTGTTTAGCTCTTTCTGTTTCCGTCGCATCTGCCTTTCCTTTTGCATGTGGCTTGCATTTGATTTCTATTGCATTCCTTTGCTCTGCACTCAGCCTCCCAAATGGTGCAGGAACTTGCCTGTGAGTACAACAGGAAGTATGACTAGGCTGTTCCTAATGTAGATTTCCTTAAAATCCTAAAAACCTCCATTTACACTCTGTCAAATATCTCATAGATTCCAGTACTTACAGTCAAATACAGTTGAGTGCAAACACTTTCATCACAGTGGTTTCTCTGCAGTAAAGTGCAAAAAAAAGGAAATTTATGTTTGTGCCTTTTACTATTGAAAATCTGTTACACCATATAGCCCAGATATACAACGGTTCTAAACCAGCGGTTAAGGCTGCAGTTATTGAACACTATAAAGCATAAGTAATGAAAAATGCATTGTGAATGAAAAGGTCATTTTTAATATTTGGTTAAGATCATGTAATCTGTAATTCCTCAAATTAAATAAAAATAAATAATAATGTCACCTTTTCAACTTGAAGGGTGTGCAAACTTTTGCACTTATCTGTAACCACCAGTATTTTGTGATACTCCAATGCAATTATTATGTTTTATGCTGCATTATGATCTTAGATTTTAATCCTGGATATAAGGATATATTTTGCTATTCTTATATTTTATATATATATATATATTAGGATAATGTTGCTCTCCTCAAGGTTTCTTTATTCCCTCCTGTCTGGCTCACTCAGTGTTTCTCATGTCACAGGATGAATCACTACTGCGACTGCAGAAGGAGTCAGAGATCCTCCAGAAGACCTACGCACACTACTTTGACCAGACCATCATCAACAACGAGATCGACGAGACGATCCGGCACCTGGAGGAGGCTATAGACCTGGTGTGCACTACAGCACAATGGGTTCCTGTGTCCTGGGTCTACTAGAACCACCATTAACTCCACCTTAATGCCCCAGACTCTCTGCGATGCATCTTTGCAACAACAACAACAAAAAAAAAGATTAAAATAAATGCATACATAAATAAATAATTAAGAAGGAAAGAAAAAAACCACCACTTTTCCCTGGAGAAAGGATCCACCTCTGATTTGTCTGTACATGACCTGCAGGCAAATCCAATCTCAGCCCTCCAGACTACATAGATGTAGTGTTGTATAAAACAAAAAATAATGCAGTTGTGAATATTGACATGTCCTTATTGATGAGATGCAGCATTTTGTAGAGTTTTGATTTCAAAAGACAGTATCTTTAAACGTCCTAAGTTTTACTTTCTTCTCAGACAGAGGAACAGCAGACATGTTGCAGCAGTGCGTCAAGACGTTTTTTTCATTCAGAGCCTATATTTCCATCAGCCTTTACAAAACATCCCTCATTGGAAGCCATTAGTATCCCTGTGTATCACAAGCTGCTGTTTTAAGCACAACCAGATACTGTTTCTCTAAACAAGTCCATAGCTGAGATCTGAGTTTTCATGCATGTGAACATTCAGAGTCTTGCATACTGTCAGTGTTAGCAGTGTAACACTACTGTTATCCACAGCACACAACATTCCATATGTCTGGATGAAATCAGACCAAGTGAAGACCAGTGGAGGATGAAGATGAAAAAAAAAAAGACCTATGCACATCTCCGGGCACATCGGGACATTTCTGACAAATTCTTTTTATCAACCATGTAAGTGAGATGTGTTAATGTCTCAATTTAATTTTTGTGGAGAAAAAAAAAAAATCCTAGAGATACAAAAAAAAAAAGGAGTAAAACACAAATCTATATTGGTTTGACCATAACGGAAATGTGTCATTAGAGAGTATTAATGTTTTCATGAAGCTGAATCAAAAAGAGAAGCAGATTTTTATTCAGAGTAATTGTTTCAAAGGTGCACACATAGACACATTTTGCAAAATGAACTAAAAATATATAATAATAATAATAATAATAATCTGAATGATTCTGTATCTGACAAACTGTTTACTTCAGAACTGCCCTGTGTAAATTCCTCTGCTGATGACTGAGCAGCTCTTCAGTATGAACCATTTTTTAAATATATTTCCTTTTCTGTGGTGAAGTAGTCCAGTGTCGTCTGCTCTGTGTTACGCTCCTGGCTCTGCTCTCGCGTCTGGCTGCTCTGTGTGAGTTGGCAGAGATGCTGTGGATGGAAACATTTCTCCAATTTTTAGTGCCTCAGTGGCGCTTTTTTCCTGTATTTTTCCTACAGCTGTACATCCTGTCTGCCCATCTGAGTGTGAAGACAAGTGTGATAAATGCCCAGGTGTGTGTGTGTGTGTATAAATGAGCGAGTCTGAACTACATGTTAGACAATCTGTCAAGAGTAGTGTGTGTGTATGGGGTTACTAAAAGGCAAATCACGTTGTTATTGTGTGCATTCACTCCCCCAGAGTGAATGAAAGTAGAAGTGTCTGGACTGCTAGCTGCTGGTTTCATGAAGCTGTGTGTCATTTGGCATGTGAGGAGCAGCAGCAGTGAATAAACGTAAGTGCGGGCCACACATGCTGTTAAAAGAACATCAGAAAAAGAAACTAGAGATGTTTCTTTGGAGACGATTAATCACAAGTCTCTCTGAACTAGATCATTTCTGAAGGCAGTTCGTTCTTTCTCACCCTGGCACACCCTCACAGGAAGACGCACTTTGACACATGCTGAGTTCCTTCAGTAGGTAAACTTCTCATCACAGCTGAGAGTACTGAATCGTCTGCACAGGAGGTGCACACAGGATTCTTCCTCATTTAATCAGCTGCTAATTTACCACCTACAATCTCTCAGCTCTCCGCAATCAAACAGCAGCTCCCAACCCCGCAGGCTTAAGGTTAACGTGCATCCTCCAAAACATGTGAAACCAGCCGACTGCATCTTATCAAACTGCTGCTCATTCTGCATCACAGGGCACGTTGGAGAAAGCGTTGTCCAGCCTCTTCCACATACCTGATCTCACAGCCACACATGACCTCACAGCTGGACTCTGGCCAGATACCCGATGCTTTTTTTGTTGACCCACAGAATCCAGTCATGACTATAACTGGAACCTAACACAGCAGTTTTAGCTCTCCAATCACACTCGCACTCGAAGATAAAACAAAAGTGGTGCTACTGTCCAGATACAAACCACACTAAAATGTGAGACACTCCCGATGTTCAGCTGTTTTATATGAAACGGCTATTCTGCATTTGGTTAGCTGATTGTGTGAGTGCATTCCCCTTTAAATGTTTTTTGTTGTTGTTGTTTTCAAAAGTCTTTCAATCAGAGCAAAGTTCATGGTATAATAGCACTGCAGTGTGACCTGTGTCTCAATCCAAATCTGCATTCCACAGCTAACACCACTGAAGCTGCAGATTAACTCAAATTCACATTGCGGGTTTTAGAGCAAAAACACTTTTCTGGAGAGAGCGGTCAAAATGGCACAATATTAGAACGCATGTATTGTATTTTAACTGCTTATCTTTTCTTCTTCTTTTTTTTGTTTGCTCATTTACTTGATTATTTAGTATGATCAGAGCATCACGAGGCAGTGATGAAGTTGGGCTTGAATACAGAGCAGCTTAGAGAGAGCCGAGTGTTGAGTGCAGCTAAGCCTTGCATTAAAAAAAGACTAATGCATAAATATTAAAGCTAGAAATATCTAAATTCACCCAGTTGACAGAATTAGGATTCAGCATATAATGTTGCCTGCTAAACTAACTGACAGGAAGTGAGCTTAATGAAAGACTACCTGCCCGTGTGGGTTATATAAAAATGATACAGCAGCAAAAAGTGACTCATGTTCCATTCATAGTCTTCAACTGGATGTCATTAATAATAGTGTAGCTTGTGTAAATATAATAAACATCAGTGCTTATGGAAATGTTATGGCTTGAAGGTTTTACACTAAGCATTATGTATAGATTTCCTATAACAGTGTGAATAAGTGGCTCCAGAAGATTTCGAGTGGATCGGACACTGTATACCGAGTTCACACAATTTTAAAAGAACTTGTTTATACTATGATGTTTTTCATTATGAAAGTAGACAGCTGCCAGTCCTCGAGTCCAACTGTGTGCTGTCTTTAAAATAATATCAGATCTCCAAGAAAAAATAAAAGTCTTCTCTACTCCTGTAGCTGATGGATTTTCCTTCCTTTTCACACAATCCCCCTCTGAAGGAAGGCTTAATCTCTCATCTGCACAACTTTCAGTCCAAACACATTCTTGGCACAAGTCTTCCTCCAGACCTGAGCCAGGCCTTCATTAAGAATTAGTAAGGTCTAATACGCAGCCTGTCTGAGCTTGGATAAGGAACAGCAATAGCAGCAGTAATGGCAGGATTAAGCCAACACTAGGAGGCCTGTGAGCAGCTGAGAGCTGACCTTCTGCTGGTTCTATCACTGTCTCGTTCCTCTGAACCTCAGTAACGTTTTTCACCTCCTCCCCGAGTTCCTGATTCATCAGTTTGGAGATCAGGCTGTTGAACTTGCTCTGTGTGGTGCTGTAATCTGGACCGGCTGTGGTCAGGTTCAACTCAGTCGGGTCAATGCAAGTACCGTTCACATGTGTGTACAGCACCTTGCTCAGATCCAGACCAGATACTGAAGGGGGGGATGCACAGGGGATATCCCTCACTAGCTTATAGTTCTCCATCCACTCCTTCAGCCACTCCAGCTCACAGCTGCACTCCCAGGGATTACGAAACAAATAAAGATGCCCGATGAAATAGATGGGCTGGAAGACAGGGAAAGGGAGAGTAGTCAGTTTGTTGCTGTTGAGATGCAGTGTCATGAGGCTGGTCAGATTGTCAAAGGCACCCTTGTCAATAAATGACAGACAGTTCCGGTCCAAGTAGAGTACCTCCAGTTCCACCAGGTCCCCAAACCAGGTGTTGGAGATATTGGTTAGCAGGTTACCCCCCAGATTTAACATCTTCAGATGGCAGAGGCCTTTGAAAGATTTCCTTGGCAAGTCAACCAACAGATTGTCATTAAGGTAAAAGTTTTGTAGCTGCCTTAAGTCCTTAAAGGCTTCATCATGGATGACACTGATGCGATTCTGCTGTAGGTTCAGATACCTGAGGTTGCATAATCCCAGCAGAGAGTTGTAGGCTACTGCTTCAATCTTATTGCGCTCCAAGTAAACATGTGTCAGGTTCTCCATTCCTCGAATAGCACTTGGGATGCGTCTGAAATTGTTCTGGAAGCAGAATAGCTCTCTGAGGGAGGTCTGTTCCAGGAAGATGCGGTCAGGCATGCTGAAGAGGTTGCAGCCAGAAAGGTCCAAGCGCTCGAGGCGTTTGAGGGAGGTGAAGGTGCGTGTGTGAAGATAGCGGATGTACTCGTTGTTGGCCATGGTGAGCTCCAGCAGGTTGGGAAGCCCTTTGAAAGCTCCTGGTGTGATGAAGGAGATGTTGTTGTGGTCCAGGAAGAGGGACTTTAGAGAAGGGAGTGTTCCAAAAGCTCGTTCTGATAAAAATTTGAGGTTGTTCTTCTCCAGGTTGATGGAGGAGGCCTCACAGGGGAACTCTCTGGGCAGCTCAGCCATGTTGGAACGGTCACAGAGCACAGTGCAGCTCTTCTCCTGAGTGCACATGCAGCTGGGAGGACAGGAACTAGAGCAGGCCCAGAGAGTCATGCCCTGAGGCAGGACCATGACCCACACTGAGGAGGAGGAAAAAGAACTTTAAATCGAGGAATAAGTGTTCTAATCAAATAAAAATACTTTTGGACACTGAATTGAAGAAAGATGCTACATAAAGTGCCTTAGTAAGGTGTTGGGCCATCGGTGCACCTTGGAGGGAATGGAATCCTTTTTCCTTTAATCTGTGTTTTATGATAGTAAGTGTAAAGCACTGTCTAACATGGACATGTAACATTTTTATACTCATCAGACCACTGAGTAAGCCGGTGGGCTGATCCTGAAAGAAGCCACTCCCACCAGGACAGAAATGTTACATCATTGGATAAAAGTAACCTGTTAGAATAACTTTATATTGATTGGCAGTGATGCTTCTTTCCAAGGGGACAAATAGATACAACCATACCCAAAACTAATCCCTCCTACAGCATAACAAAGCCACCAGTATCTCCTTCAATTTATCACCTGTATGTATTACACATAGGGTATGATAAACGTCATGTTGATGAATCTGCCGTTTTTAGAATTTTATATTTATCACAGAGATCTCATTCATGCAAACTAATAAAGTCAAGACAAGAGCAATGCAGGGATCAGTCCTATTACTTGGATTATTCTTCACAGCACTATAGTCCTTATAGTACAAAGAAAGGACAGATGTTAGATTACAACTGACTGTTCTCTTTACTTTCTTCATAAACAGAAAGTGCCATTTGGCCATGTGATTTTAAATAGAAGCTTTGAAACTGAAGATCTGCCAAAATGATGTAATGGAACATTCATTACTTACTGTTGAATTGTTTTACACACTGGTGCACATCAAGTCGCTGGTGGGGTAAATAAATCTAGTGAGGCAGCAGCCAAATAACCGGGAAGAAAGGATTAAGTGTTCTTACCTATAGAGAAAAACATTGCTGAACTATTCCACCTGTAGCATGTCAGAGCCAAATGTCTGAAATGCAAACGGAAACAAAATGGTAAGTAATATCTTGGGAAATTGAGGCATTAGCTTTGTAGAATGACAGAATTAAATCTCTTCACTCCATTTCTATCACAAAGATTTCTTATCATACTAACAAACAATAAACAATTCGAATAATGGCTGACCAAAAAACAGCGTACCTGCTTATTGATGTTAACACACATCCAACCAGGTGAAAATGAACTTAAAACCCTTCCATGAAGTAACTCTTACACATCGACCCGTCAGCACCATGTTTCTGAGGGAACATCTGATCTGATTTAATGGTGCGTGTGTGTTGTCACAAACAGCAGTACTTCATTTCCAAAAGCCATCACTTAATGGCAGAATAATCCTCTAGATGGCTGTGGGATTAGAGCTGTGTGAAGCGATGATCTGAGATCAGCGATGTTTCACTGCAGGCCTGCGTGATGTGTGGAAAATCGAAAATCTTCTTACAGCCTGCAAGCAAACTTTTCAGGACACCTTTACCTCTGCTGTTAAAATAGGGCCCTGGCCTTAACATGTTCAGAACAGCGCTTTAGTGTTTAGTGGATATTAGAAGGTGCTCAGTAACAGATAACAGGAAATATCACATATATAAAGAGCAGAAAGTACAGAATGTCTTCAGACTGGTCAAATCCTCCTTCCATCAGCGAAGAAGCCACAATGAAAAATGGCACACCAACCACCTTAACTGCACTCTGAAAGTTTTCACATAACACATCTTTATTTTGTTGGAATTTGCTCACTTTATTTGCCAAGAACTTGAACTGTTTCCTCAATGAATAGTGTTTTATATGAATAACACAGCAATAACTCTCACACACAGCATGTAGAACTCAATCTCACAGACTTAAGAACACAAGATCAAACCAGCACTTTTTTTTTAAAAACACACTCCATCTTAATCACACTCGTGTACCATGTCATTTCCCACTGTGGTGTTTTCCTGGGAAGTGACAAATCTAGCTTATGGTACATTTTTTCCCTTGAGATAAAATGAAGACAGGGGATGGGTTCAGGAAAGAATGATTTTTATCTGTTGTAAACAAACTTAAGCCACTTGAATTCCAAACACGTCCAATAAGGTTTTTTTTAGCAACACCATTAACAGCTGCTACATGTTCTTCCCCATTTTCTGCTACAACAAATGAACATTTTAGAAAACATGCTTGGTTTTGTATTTGAATTAGCATTTCAAACTTTTATTTTGGTAAAATCATACAATAAATGCACAGATGAGTCCTCCCATGCAGTGCATAGCTTCTACACTACTACATAAAGCAAATACTAAATCTAAAGTGCTCCAGGTCGCTCAGAGTACAGTTAGCAAGTGAAGGGCATTTGCATCTTTTTCCTGCAGGGTATGAACTCAACGGTACAAATTGTACAGCAGGTGTCTCAGCACCATCACTTGCTAACTGCCCCTCAGAGGCCTAACCCCAGAGGCACTGTATATGCAAATGCAACACTAGAGAAGAACCACATGTTTAAGATTGCCTTGTGCCAGACATTCACTGAAACAAAACCCCTAACAGAACAAAATTCCATTTTAAAAAGAAGAAATGCACACATTTGGAGAAACTGGACACTTTTTGCACTGATACATCTAAGAAATTATTAGGTCATTTGAACACTATTCCAAACCTTGGCATGTTTTTTTTTTTTCTCCTATTTCCAATTTTGAGAGCCAATCGGTAATTATGTAGAAATATGGCCTGTAGGCCTTCAACAGCTGTGGATACTGACTCAGTCCAATATAGTCTGAAACATTAAAAAGCTCACACTACCCCAAGTATAGAAATTCCACGCATACAGGTGACATTCAACATTCAAGTGCCAGTGTTTTTGTACTGTCTTTTGGTCAAGTTTCTTGAAACTTTCAAAGAATCGCTTTGAGGCTTACAAAAATAAATATTTCTCAAAAATGCTTAATAAATTACACAAAACTAGCAGCAAAAGTAGAATCTAGAAATCTGTGTGCAAAGAGCTAAATTCCCCACTGCTGATCCCCCTGGTCCCAAATAAATCCTGGTAAATATTGAGATCCCTTCCCCTTTTGTAAACAAGCTGCGTTTCTATCTCACCATTCACAACATTTGGAAGCTTGAGAACACACACTCAAGACATTTATATATAAAACTCTAGATGTGCAATAAAAGAACTTCGTAAAACTTGATGGGCACAACATACATGGGCCTAGACCTAACTTAAGTAGCACCATTCAACTTTAAGTTCTCAATACTGTCAGTGCATCTGCTTGAATTCATCAATTTTTAAAAAATGTCAAGGCACAACACACTTGAGAAGAAAAAAATCTATTGCACTTGATTTAAATGCTTCTTTTTTTTTCCTCCTCCTCTCTGAGGTTTCCTTCCTCTTTAAAGGAAGCAGAAAGCTGGCTCGGAGCCAGTGGTTAGTTTATATCAGAGCAGATGAACTCCTGGAGACGACAGCATTAAAATGTACCACAAAGGAGGGCAAACCTGGTGTTTGGCCACCACACAGTGATCGTGACCACCACAGTGCAGCGAAGCCCGAGAGCATGCCAGGCCCAACTCGGATAACCCTGTGCATATCTGCCAATGCCTCAGAATGAACTCCATTTCCTAACACCTCTGTGTAGGAACATGAGGCATACTTACCAACGCAGCTTGAAAAGAGAAAACGTTCGTAATAAAGTAAAGCCTGCGACAGAATTTGTCCTCTGTCCTTGACCAAAAAACAAAACACTAGCATGCGTATACGACCAAAGAGGCCATGACGAGAGGCAGGGTCGCTTTGGTACTATGGTCCGTTTTTAAGTTATTTGAATTTCGCCTT
Source organism: Hemibagrus wyckioides (assembly GCF_019097595.1). NCBI lineage: Eukaryota > Metazoa > Chordata > Actinopteri > Siluriformes > Bagridae > Hemibagrus > Hemibagrus wyckioides. Next base: position 19,346,630 of record NC_080715.1, read on the forward strand.
AAGTTGGCACGCATATTTTTGTTGGTTTTTTTTTCTCTGAGATGAAACATTATTAAAAGTCCCCCCCCAACCCATATGATAATCTCTCATCTCTTTCCATCAAAATGTTTCAAGGAAAAAAATAACAAAAAAATGCTGCCTGCTTACAGTGGCTAGCATGTGGTACTTACTAGCTGCCATAACACTGTCAAGTCAATTAAAAGCAGTGGAGTAACAAGTTCCAGCACTGTGTGTCGTTAACCAGAGTGTAGTTAACACTGAGTGTTTACCATTTTGTCATGACTATTCCTATCACAACTGGAATGGCCTTTCTGAAGACTACCATATACCTAAAAATAGGTGCCTACCCAGGATAGAGTGAGCAAAAAGTCAGAACTCTTTATCCTTTACAGCAAAGTCGCCACATATAGATAAACACTTGTCCAGTGCTTCTATGCTGCTTCCATGAGCTGTTAGTTCTCTGGCCTGTAATGTAGGCTGTATTATATCCCTAAGTCAATTTGAAGTTCAAATGGAATTGTGACTCAGTCAAGCCACATTTTCCTTTTTGCCAAGGTTTGATTAAGTACAAGCTTTATATTATAAACAAAAACAAATTGAGCTCTTGGCCAAGTTCATTCTGTGAAATGATAAAACAATGTCCTGTTTAAATTTAAAGGCACAGTACATTAACATATAAATGATCCTCAGTTTTTGCTTCAAAACAAAGAAAAGTGCAGTTGAAAACTAAGCCCAATGTCCTACATCAAACATAACTGGGTGTCCATTGTTGTTTCCTGACTACAAAGTGACGCTCTGTTCTGCCACGGCCATTCTGAACGCAGGCAGAGAATCACAGCGTGTAATGTACTGCGAGTTCTTAAAGCTACACAGGGCGCAGAGTCTGGCTTAAGTTAACATGTGGTTTCCATTCAGCTAGTCTGGCATGGTGAGCCACTGCACAGAGACATTTAGTTGCCCCACCAATCCACTTGGGTGTAGCTTCCTCCGTAGTTTCCATAACTCCCACCGTAGCCATCATTGACAAAACTGCCAAAGCCACCTAAGGCAAGAGATGAAGAAAAAAAATTAAAACATTAAAAAAGTCTTTATCCAATAGAGGAAAACTGACTATTTTAAAGTCTAAGAAGGAAAGGTTTAGTGTTAAACATACCCTTATTACCACCAAATCCTCGGTTGCCTCCATGGCCTCCTGGATTACGAGCACCACGGTTGCCAAAGCTGTTGCCACCTCCAGCCATCTGACGGTAATCTCTGGCTCCAAAACCACCAGAGAACCTGCACACCATGGAACATTAGAACTCAATGAAGCAAAAATGAATGAAATGAATGAAATAATAGAAAAAAACGAACAAGAAGGTTCCACCTCTTGGAGCGGCCTCGGCTGCTGTTCTTGTGCTGGTGCTCAAATGCCAAGCTCTCCAGCCAGGAAGGAACCTCCTGTTTTGCCTCCACCAAGATGTCCAGCAAGTCCTTAGTGATATTGCTGTTCTTGTCATTGTAGAAAGAGGTGGCCAAACCTGAATTAATAGACAAGTGCAACATAAAAAATAATCAGACTTGGCTTTCACCCACAGAAAGATGCAGCATGTCATTTATTTGGCAGTAGACTCTATATGTAGAGGTGTTTTTTTGGTCATTTTTACAGCTTGGAGCTTGTAGCTGATCTGGGCTTTATAAAGCCTTGTGTCTGTGATGTTAGGTCTGGTTGAGGGCACAAAGCCCCCAGCTTTTCTATGAAATATTTTTCCATCAGCATTCTGTTCACATGAGAGGCAACTGCATGCTCCACTCATGGAATTAAAAGCTGTTTGAAGTATTATAAGTAGTGCTGTGTTAATAAATCCTCTTCTTAACTCTTTGCACAGAAGCACCTTTGCACCGTGAGATTATTTGAGTACTTCATCATACATACTAAAAGCTGATAAACAGAATCTTTCAGCCCACCACTGTTTGATAAACTCACCGAGGTTTCCCACACGTCCAGTACGCCCAATGCGATGGACATACTCCTCAATGTCACTGGGCAGGTCAAAGTTGATGACATGCTTTACGTTGCAGATATCCAGACCACGGGCAGCCACCTATGATGTTGGGAGTGCTATTAGCATTACTGCTACACAACAGGAAAGGCAAAGGCTTTTACAGAACACTCAGGATATACTCACAGCCGTGGCGACCATAATGGGGCAACGGCCCGAGCGGAACTGGTGAAGCGCCTCCTCCCGATCCCTCTGAGAGCGGTCACCATGGATGCTGGTACAAGCATAGCCCTCGCGGTACAGGAAGTCCTCAAGGGCATCTGCACCCTTTTTAGTCTCCACAAACACCAGCGTAAGGGAATCTTTTCCTGCATCCAGAAACACAGTCTGAGGTCTACATGCCACACCAGAGCAAGCCACTTGAGACAAACATCCAAAAAGTACAATGACAACAAACATGGCGAACAAGACAGTTTTGCACCATTTGACAACCATTAAGTGAAATTCCTTCATAGCATCAAAATACAAGTAGAGAAACAGACCCTTGACTTAAAATTTAAAAAAAAAAAAAAATAATAAGGATCATGGAATTAAACTAGGTTCAATGTTTGTCACAGCTTTCTTTAATGGCCATCAAAGCAAAGCTCAAGAAGATGTGAGGCGAGTGAGTCAGGAGTGAACAAGGCTTTTCTCTGAAAAGACTCCATTCACTGCCCAGCTTCTCGCTAGCAGCCTGCTGCAGAACAGCAGCAGCCTTTGCCTTAGATAACGTTGAGATGGCAACAGTGACTGATGACGCTTCACTACATGCTTGTGTGTCTCCATGCTAAGTTGCTATGGTAAGATACAGATGAGAGCTCATCCAAGCAGCCACTCACATTCATCTGCATTATGTTGTGCTGGTAACCATGGAAACACCAGATCAAGGCCATTTTTATTCCCTCTCGACCATTTTAAGGACGTGCTTTAACTAAACGGACACGTCCTTCGAGTTAAAGCAAGAGGCATAGTTAAATACAACAAATTTAAAATGACATCAGCTGCACAACTGGAAAATCTGTTACCACGGTTAGCCATGATTTCCAGAGGCAACGTCCAAATGGATGGAAAATGGGTCACATCGCAGGCAGATTACACATACCAAAACTAGAATGATACCTTTGGCTGAGACAGAGCTAAAAGAGTGAATGAGTATTAGACAAGCATCCTACCTAAAAAGCTTAAAATATTAAAGCGTATGGAGGAAAAGTAGAATGTAAAGAAGGCCAATGGAATGTGAACATGTTTTATCATGGACTGCAAAGCCCACACTTACCTGGTCTCTCAGGAGTTTCAGTTGCATTTTCCTGAACCTCACTTGGAATGACTTTAAATAGAACCAAACCTCCCAGTAAACTTTATGCAATGTTTTACCACTGAAACAGGTTTCTTTAAAAAAAAATCCAAATTGTAGTACAGTACAGATAATCAATCAATCTTTTCTTCAAGACCCACAAGCAGATATTAGGGACTACATTAATTACAAAACTACAGAACACCAAATTCTGCAACAAACATTGAACCTCATTACTAACTAAGACAGTTTCATGTCTTTTTCAGCAGTATTCAGCTGGGAACTGTCTACAGGTATTGTTAACTATACAGAATACAGGCTCTACCTGTGGCATTTAGCAGATCCAGCAGGAATGAGCGCTTGTCACTTTCTTCAACCCAGACCACCTTCTGGGTAATGTTCTCTGAAGTGGAGCCTACACGGCCCACAGCCAAGAAGATGTACTCCTCCAGGAAGTCACGGGCCAAGATCTGTAAATAACGCGTGTGGTTTTAATGGCGTCTAATAAACCAATGATGTACACAAGTGAAAAGAGGTGTGGGGAAATGTACCTGAATCTCCTTGGGAAAGGTAGCACTGAACATCATGGTTTGGCGTGCACCTTTTGGTGGCATGGTGTCCTGCTCCACGATACGTCTGATCTGTGGCTCAAAACCCATGTCCAGCATTCGGTCAGCTTCATCGAGAACCAGGTAACTGGAGAGGAAAACACGAAGAAATGTAGCCTCACTTTCCAAGGGGGAAACTACAAATTGCCTCCATCGGATTAAATGCACAAAATAACTGCTGTGAGCTCTTCACACTGTGCCTCTGGTTTCAGCACTCACTTGCAGTAGTCCAGGCCGATCTTGCCACGCTCCATCATGTCTACCAGACGTCCCGGTGTGGCCACCAACAGGTGACAGCCCCTCTCCAGATCCCGGATCTGCTGGCCAATGTCAGCACCTCCATACACCACACATGGGCGCACTCTGGAACGATATGCGAACTACAACACAGACAGAAAGCAATGATCATATCTGAAAAAAAATTATCGTTCAAGTCTGCCAAGAGTGAGGAAACTGTTGGACATACCTTCCTGGCTTCATCATAGATCTGTAAAGCAAGCTCTCTGGTTGGAGCCAGGACCAAGGAGATCGGATACTGCTTTCGGCGGCCATATTTTCCATTTTCCTAATAAAGCAACGCTATTAGAATCTGCACTGTAACTGGGTCATATCAATCATTTGCATGCCATAAAGGGCTTTCCAAAAATAAATCACTTATTGGTAACTAGAAAGATCAGAAATGCATTAGTACCTGGCCACTGGTTTTAGAAGCTTGCAAGGCCTCTCCTGGTCCATCAGTATATATCTGACTCAACACCGGGAGCAGAAACGCTGCAGTCTTCCCAGAGCCTGAGCAAATGCAACACAAGTAATAAAGCACCCTGCCAAACAGCCTCTCATAAGGACATGGATTGAATTTAGTCTCATACTGGATATGGAAAATAACCTACCTGTCTGAGCACAGGCCATTAGGTCCCTCTTGGCCTTGATTATGGGAATGGCATGCTTCTGCACAGGGGTGGGACGGGTGTAGCGGCTCAGAGTTATGTTACCCATTATGATTTCCCCCATATCAACATCATGGAACTGGAAAAAAAAAAAAAAGAAAAAAAAAAAAAAAAAAAAAAAAAGATATAATCCCATATTCAGTTTTGGTGACTGAGATGTAAAGGTTTACTCTGAAATCATCACTGCGAGACTTACATTCTCGATAGGGCCAGGGCAATTGCTGCCAGTGGCCTCCACAGGAATGTCATCATACTTCTCAAAGTTAATCCCTGTGTTGCTTCCAGAGAACAGCTCACTGAGGGTGATGAGGAGAGACAAGAGAGAAACAGAGAGAAGAAAGGCTTTATTAAAGCAGCAGATGGGCTCTTTGGGGAAGTATAATTAGCACTTGGTTCTGCTACATACTGTTCCAGGCGCTCATTGGGTGGAGTAGGCTTTGACCAGTCCTCTTCATCCCTGGACTCTTCTACCCACCGACTGTTTCCCATTCCACCTCCAGCACTAAAGCCCCCACGCTCATACCTGAACAATAACACATTTTTTTAAATATATGGCATCCCATCATTTTTAGTCTGCTTAACAAAAATATTCACATATGACCTGAAATGAAAATGGTTACTGATTAAAATTAATCTTGACAAGTAATTTCCTTTACCTTCCTCTTGAGCCTGTCCCCCTGTCATTGAAGAAAGCAGACTTTCCTCTGTCAGAACGACCACCGAAGCTGGAGTAAGCATCCCTGTTCAAACCTGTGTTCCAGCCTCCATCTTTGTTTTCAAAGCCACTGTAGGCTACAAAAATAAGGTTTAATTGTAATAAGATGCATTGAGATTAATCTTTAACATTTGGTAACAGTGTGCATATATAGAAGGTTTTCTATTAGAGGAATACAAGTTCTTACTTGTGTTATGCATGGGTTGGTTGAAGGTGCCACCACCTCTGGTTCCACGGAAGCTGCCGCGGCCAGTTCTGTCATTGCGAGGAGGACCGCGATTGAAGTTTCCAGCTCCATTCATACGATTATCATGGTATCCATTAACAAAGCAGTTGTTACGGCCACCATCCCATCCAGGAGAGTCTTCCACAGAGAACACAAAGTAAATTAATTGGCATGAAGTAGGCTTAAGTGTAGACATTTGAGGAAGGGGAGCCAAAAGCCAAGCCCACAAAAACAATAGGGCTTGGGAATGTGATGTCGCGCTGCAATGACTTGTGGGAAACCATCGTATTGTTTTAATATGCACAATTTACTTGCCTCTATCAATTAAGCTTCAGTTACTTTTTTAAATTTGGGCTCATAATTAAAAACAAATATACCGATAATATTTTATTGTGGTATGAAAAGTAATAAGATCTATAAGCTAACAAACATTACTTTTTGTAGCAGGGGAAAAATGTGTAATGCTCATCCTTTAGGCAGTTTTAGTCTAGCAAATTTAAAAAAAAAAAAAAAAGGAATTTAGCTGTTATCTATTTTAAATGAGCTAATTACTTTTCCATCTCTTTTGCTCATGCAATGTTTGCACAGTTAATCACATCCATGCAGCCTAAGAAGGTTATGAAAGCATAAACAGATTTTTCGTCGCTAATGTCATAAGGATATAATCCATTGTGATTATTCAGACAAAGCTGAAATTAGGAGATAGAGGATGTTTGCACTGTCAAATCCAAGATTTTTGTTTTCCCTATTTTTTTTTTAAATATACCTGCTATCTGTGTGACTACACTTATACCAAAAAAAGCAAAATATCAATTGTTTGTATTGTGTGGGAGTTTGTAATGTTTTTGAATAACTAAGTATTGCTTTTTCTTAAAAAGATATTGCAATTTTGTAAAGAAAAGCATTACACATTCTCCCCCCTTTGATCAGAGAGTCACTAGCTAAGCAGGGGTGCCTATGAGCACATGTAGGTGAAAAAGGGTAGATAGCTTTTTCCTTCAAGTGTGTTACACTGCCCAGTAAGGATGCATGAGCAGATGTTCAAAAGGATGCACCAGCTGGCTTCACAAGTCTCAGAGGAACCATGTGTTTGCCTTCACCATCCCTAGCTGCACGTATGTTTTAAGAGAGCCGGCAGGAGGGTGGGAATTGGCAAACCCGAAATGGCTGTAGGGGGGGATAGGGGTATCCATTTCAAGTACTTGATGTAAACTAACTGCTTTTGCAGACCATATAGAAGATCAATCCGACAATGCAGCGTGCCATGATGTGGATTCCCAAGCCCTGTTCCCACTGGTTCTGGGTGAGCGAGCAGTAGTTGTCAAAAAGCAAGTGAAAGCAAACTAGTACTGCATTAGCATACAGTGACTCAGATGAGAAAGGTGGAACACACACCCAGGTACAAAGTGGAAGGCCTAGTTTATTTAAATACTTGTCTATAGTCTAACCAGAGGTGGAACTAGTGCTAATCCAACTGTATAAAGGCAACCAACAACCCAGCTTTGGTAGGAGGGCCTCACTGTTTCCTCTACAGGTTTCTAATTAAAGAGAAACAACTGAATCGTATCAGCTGCAACTTTGCATACAATCCACCAGCCTAAAACAGCAATGAAAGGGCATGTCATGCCATGTCCTATCAGTTGCTCTTCAATTACCACAGAGGGCAACCAACCTGAGCACACAGTCTGTGTCCTCATTCCCACCGGTGGCCACACTGCTGAAACTGCACACAGGTACTATGTGAAGCCTCTACCAGCTCTCCATAAACATGCCAAGTGAGCCAGCCAATTCTATCCTTACTGCAGACAGACAAACTACAGATGAACAATAAACCAGGACTTTTTCCTAAAACCCTCACGAGATGATAAGTCACAGTGCACAACAGTCCAGAATTCACCAAAATTAAATTGGGAATATGTACCTAACAACAAGAAGCAAATAAATATTCTCTGGATAAAACAAATGGGTTTCTCCATAGTCTGGCATCAACATGAACAAAAAACAACAAATCAAAAAAGCATGCATTTCATCTTCCCAGGTTTCTATCTGCTGTGGAACAGAGGAAAATTCTAGCTAAGAACAGGGGAAATAGCAATAACTAAAATGGTAGAAAATGGAGGTGGGGGTTTTGAGCAGATCTCGTTACACAGTGAAATACACAAAATTTGGATATGTGCAAGTAAATTTAATAGACTAAATAAAAAGCAGGGAATTTTAGAGAATCAGAATTGTGTGGTGTGGGGGCAGTAGACCCCAGTGGCCATCTTCAGAGCACAGCAATAAACAAAACAATACGAATACATCAAGCTAGTTAATCGCTACTAACTACAATGCATAGAACACTAACATTATGGCACTCGGTTATCAATAATACTTTTGCCTCAATAGTTACATTCTATATCAGCAGGCACCTGTGTCGTACGTCCATAAGGAAGCTCAACCAAAACCTTAAACCTACATGAACAAACAGTTAAGCATGCAGCAAAAGCAGGCATTCCCATCATATTAGAGCATTAATTAGTTTGCAAATTCTGCTAACTTCATTCTCTTTCACAAAGGCCAAATGCTGTGACTGATCACTGCATATAGCTTGAGGGCTAAGGGCAAGGGGGTGGGGGGGACACTACACATGTCCCATGCAAATACAGAGATACAAGTGTACCACATCTGTCTGGCCAGCCACCACCGTAGGTGTGATAGAAGGAAAGCTCCTGAGATGGGTATCTTGGGCAACCTGAGCAGAGGCATAGTGCACTTAAGGAAATCACCTTTCTTCATATAGACAAAAAGGTAAAAGAATCAAGCCTTACTCAAATAGCTATAAACACAGTTGTAAAACGATTGCTGTTTCTCTCACAGAGCCGAATTTATTAACAGTGTTTAGAAGAAATCCATAACGCAGCCTCATATTGTGCAAAACCAAGTAAGTGTCTTTAAAGAAACTTGTCTATACTGAAGCGACCCTCTTCCTCCACCTCTCCCTGCACAACCCTATGCTCAACTGGAAAAAGAGTGAGAAAAGGAGAGAAATGAAAACTGCTACAGCTGATGGATAACTGTGTGGAACAGGAGGAATTCAGACATGAATTCAGTGTACAAGGTTGGGCTAACTCTCGAAATGGACCACTCAAATGTGAGGAGGATTCATTACACTGATCTGTTCAAAGTGCCTATGCCCAGTAAACCTCGAGCTTCATATATTAGCCCTATATGCTGGATCTGGACATAAAATTAAACTTTCATGCATTTAGGAATGCAGAGCACCCGTAGCAAAGCTGACAAAACAAACTTACAGCTCAGTACTGGTGGCATTGAATAACCGCTCTGTCTACTAGAGGAATAAGCATTTCCTGCTGTGAAGAAATAAAAAAAAAAAAAAAAAAAAAAAAAAGGCAGTAAACGTAAGAAAAAGAATACAAAGGACAATAAATAAACCTGGTTGTTGGTTTGTTTGTTTTTTGGAAGATGGTAAAAATGCTTTAAAAATCTTCACAAGAATGTGCCATAAACTTCCTAAACTCATCAACTTCCTAAAACAATCACCAACTCTCTGCTCTAAATAAACTCAAAACCCCAGCAAACTAACAGATTCATACAAATGAGCAATAAACAAAAGTTAAGCTCATGTTAAATAAGAAGAGCAAAAGATTTTAAAAAGAGACCTAAATAAACTGACAAAGTGAACCTTAATGAATGCACTTGGGGGAACATACTGCATTATCTAATGCTTAAGAAAAAACAATAAACTGATCAATTTATACACATCTGTTACACATGCAACTCGTGCTCCTACAATACTAGAGCTGCAGTCTGTAAACAACAGCATTTTTAATTTGATGTCACTGGGAAAGATAAGTCAGGAAACACAAATCTGTAAAAGCAACAATTGGTTGTTAGTTAGTTGGTTGTAGTAAAACCTATATAAAAACACTTACCATTTTTACCAGCATCTTTGTTTCTCAAGTGAGGAGGAATGTAACGCCCTGAGGTTTAAAAGAAATCTCAATGAATGGACACTTAAATGGGGGTGCAGCATTAAATTTCAGCCAACATTGTGTGTACAGTGCAGATACTGCCGTAATACTATAAAAGCCAAAGAGAAATACTAACAAGAGAGTATCTAGAATACAATCATTACATACCTGATCAAAGGTTTGTACAAACCTGACCATCATACCCATATGTAGGTCCTTCCCAAACTACTGCCACAAAGCACACACCTATAGAAGAGGTCTTTGTGTGCTGTAACATCACAATTTCCCTAACTAATAGCCCCAAACTGGAATGTCACGACAATAATCCCATGCACAAATAAAGACATGTTTTGCCAAGTTTGATGTCCTGAGCAGAGCTCTGATATCAGCTCCACTGAACACCTTTGGGATGTAATGCAACACTCACTGAACTCCAGGCTCCTCACCCAACATCAATGCCTGATCTCACTAATGCTCATCAAGATGAATGAACATAAATCCACACAGTCATGTTCCAAAACATAGTGAGAAGTCTTCCCAGAAGACTGGAGATTATTATAACAACAAAGTAGGACTAAATCTGACATGGGATTTTCAAACACGCACATATGGGTGAAATAGTCAGGTGTCCACAAACTTTTGGCCGTATTGTGTGAGAAATAATTATACATGTATATACACTTCTTTAAGAAAGGTGTTCCTCTCTGGAGAAAGACATCAGTTGTTCGATTCCAAAGAATATTTAAAAGGGTCCTCTGGATAAACAAACCAATAAACTCTTGAGATGAAAAGATTTCTCCTAAGAGTGTGAATGTAAAGTGAATTGGGATCGTCAAAGACAAACTTACTGCCAGTGCCTCCACCCTGCCCGTCTGCAGAGCCCAAGTCTAGGGCAGAAAGCTAGAAAAAGTAAACAAAATAAGGGGAAAAACAACAAAAGTCAACGGTCAGTCAGTAAATAGGACACAGTGCAACTCCTAATAATCCACTTTTAGTACCTGCTAATTGTAGTATGGAATGCTGTGTGTAACTACATCGGATGGATTGCGGAAACGTTGTGGAACGTGGTTTTATTTTCAAGTTCTGAGGTAACTTATACCACCTGAAGTTCACAAACAGTTTATTTGATTATCCAAGCTATTTCTTTACACATAAGCATATTATTCAAATTTGTACGGTAATATTTTGGCTAGTTATCTGAACCCTAGAGCTTTTCCCCATCCAAACTTTCCACTGAGTGATCACATTAAGAGTCAGTTGACATTATTATTCATAGACTACATTGTTTGTTCGCTTGAATTGCATGGCTTTAATCCAGTCTTGACAGATTAACAGCTATAAAAACTAAATCATAAACAAAGCATCATAGATACAGGTATTTCCTGCAACAAAATGAAAGACCAATAACTGACCCCTGGCTATGCTCCACTGACTGCTCCATAGTATACCGCAGGAGAAGTCCACAACCTAACTGCAAACACGATCTGCACACTGATCGAAGACTGTTGTTGTTTGTAATCACTGCACTGATATTTGAGGAGATTGTGTACATTTTTCGAGCACTGTGTGTGTGTGTGTGTGTTGTGATGACAGGCGCAGTGATGACTGCATCCGGCAGCGCGCGCATCTCTCTCTCTCTGTTGTGTGGCGCATTTTGCATGCATCTTCCTACCATTAAATTGTTCCTGGAAACAATGTGTTTACTTTTGAAATAAATAAATAAATAAATAAATAATGCATGCATATACATTATTGTATTGTTTACCAGTCTTTTTACATAGCCGTTTGATCATATGCGATTTTTTCTTCTTCTTAACCTGAGAGGCGAACAAAATGTCCGACGGTGTGGAAGTGACAAGATGTTGAGGAGAGAGAGAGAAGCCCAGGCTAACTGAGCAAGCAGCCTGTCCGCTAATCAGCCTCAACACGAAACCTTAGCGTTTGCTTGCTAACGATCAGGGAAAGCAGATCTGCGAGCTTGGGCATATGTAATGGCACCCAGTAGAGCTGTCTCGAGGAGAAACGGGGGACTGATTAGGCAGTGGGCCTCAGCAGTGATCGGGGTCAGCTCTGCTGCTGTTAGCTTTATCTAGCTCGACATACACGTGTAATGCTTCAGCTTTAAATAAACAAGGCGGAATGAAGTTCACGGACACAGATGATAGAATGAGGGGGGAAAACAATAATAATACGTCACACATCCTGCTATTCACATTATGCGGGGAATCTCTCTAACTAGCTGTTAACCGCACTGTGTTTCTCAGTCGCTGCAGTGATGGTGATCATGAAGCGCCTAACTTTGGCGAAATGCGTAATACGCAAGCTAGCTAGCTAACTATGGATGTAAGCTAATCCTGGCAGTTTCGGAGCCAGACTGGACAGCAGATTGCGATCCGGTTTAGATTTTAAGACAAAACATATGCGCACGAGCCAGTTGCCGGTAATCAGGACACCGTTGTGTAAATAAGCTCGTGAACAACGAGAGGGTATTTTTTTAAAATGAAGAAATACGTCGTTATTTTAACAGAAGTAAATGTTTGAGATTTCAGGCCATTCAGGAAAGCCTAACTTACCTGCTGATCTAGACCGTCGACGGCCACATGACTCATAACTAGAGAAAATAGTGAGGAGGATTGCTCCTTTTCACAAAATATTTTTCTTTGTTAGCAAGCCGGCTAGCTAGCTACAGGAACACAGCCAAAAATCTCCTTCACAGAACGACGCGTCACTTTTCCTCTTCTTCTTTATTATTAGGTTCGACAAAGCCGACGAATACAAACGTACAAAATATATATATATATATATTGTTTTTAAATTGCGTAGCAACACAAAAAAACCCTACACCGAAGTTTCACTCACAACAGCTAACTAGCTATACGTCTAGACTCTGACTGTTCGTCACAGCACCTTGCAATATTCGGTACGTGAAATAGAGCCCAAACTGAGCGCAGATATCGCGGGATTTCACCGTCAGCGGCAACGCAACTCTGAAAGTATCGCGAGAATACTGTAGCAGTAAGTTTTGTGTGTGTGTGTGTGTGTGTGTGTGTTATTGGAAAGAATAATTATAAGTTCGTGATTATGCGTTGTATTTGCATGCCATTCATTTCTTATCAACGTAAAATGTACATGGATGTGGTAGTTTAGTGGTTAAGGTGTTGGACTAATCAGAAGGTTGTGAGTTCAAAAACCCCGGTCCACCAAGCTGTCATTCTTGGGCCCCTGAGCAAGGCCCTTAAACCACAATTGCTCAGTTGTATAAAGACGAAAAATATGAGATATATTGCAAGTCACTCTAGATAAGAGTGTCTCCCAAATGCCAGAAATGTATACAAATTTTTACTAAATGAATAAAGGCACAAGTGATTAATGATTATTATTTTCATCGCTAATCAATAGAGTATTTAAACTGTACCTGTATTTAGGTGCTGTATGTTTTTTTCCCCCAGTGTAGATTACCTTAGCCTCACCATTTCAAAAGCATCTGTTAGTCAAAGTAAAAAGTAAAATATTCTAATACAAACTTAGTATTTACATAGTGCAATAATACTCACTTTCTTTACAGTATATTAGCTCCATGATTTTAAAGAATATGATTTTGTCAACTGGAAGCTTGAATAAACAAACAAACAAACAAAAATACTGTTTCACTGTTTTTCATTTAAATCATCATCTACATTTGTGTTCTGCTTTAAGTAAATTAAAGCAATGTCGAAGCCCCGTCTCCATTTCATGATAGATCATCAAAAACTTTAGACTCCACTCCACCAAAACATAATGATAATTCTGTTGACTCACTTTGGGGAAAAAAACAAAAACAGTAGTGGTTTACACAGTGCAGTTTTTAAACAGTTGTGTAAATCCTGGATCTCAGTCTCAATAGATCTCTCCCAAGCAATTACCCATAGATGAAATATTTCCATACAGGCCAGGTTTCTACCTTAGTTAAGGTAACATGGGCCCAGTGTAATGAACTCTAAAAACCTAATGCTTTATTGGCTGATAGGGAAAGGGAAAAATAGACAGATGGAAATCCATTTGTAACTAATACTGGGGGAAAAAAATGATCATTTATATCATGTACTTATCTAAGGTCTCACCAAACTTGATTGAACTTCATGAGGTTTAGAATATGTTAAACATGCTGAGTTACAGAATTAGGGTTAAGGATAGGGTTAGGCTGAGAACTAACAATAAACATGACATCTCCATAACCTAATGGCTGCTGGTCCAGTTACACCGGTTCCATTCCAAGTCACATAATACAGCACTACATGGTGTTTAGAATAATATATACAGTCAAAAATGGTGTGGCTACTTTTTTTTGCCATACTGTTTAGTATACCAGTATGCTGCTTTACAGTTAGCGTCTATACTGTCCTTAAAACCATTTATGCACAGTCTACACTATAATGCCAAAAGTTTTGGGACACCCCTCCAAATCATTGAATTCAGGTGTTGTTTTTCAGGGGTCGGGCTTGACCCCTTAGTTCCAGTGAAAGGAACTCTTAATGCTTCAGCAGATCAAAACATTTTGGACAATTTCATGCTCCCAACTTTGTGGGAACAGTTTGGGGATGACCCCTTCCTGTTCCAACATGACTGCACACCAGTGCACAAAGCAAGGTCCATAAAGACATGGATGAGCAAGTTTGGCCTTGAGGAACTTCAGTGGAGTCCTGACCTCAATCTGATAGAACACCTTTGGGATGAATTAGAGCGGAGACTGAAAGCCAGACCTTCTTGTCCAACATCAGCACCTGACCTCACAAATGTGCTTCTAGAGGAATGGTCAAAAATTCCCATAAACAGACTCCTAAACCTTGTGGAAAGCCTTCCCAGAAGAGTTGAAGCTGTTATAGCTGCAAAAAGCGGAACAACTCCATATTAAATTCATGTGCATGTAAAGGCAGATGTCCCAGTTTTGGCCTGTCTCGCAGTCTCCACTCTAAGGTATTCTGTCAGGTTGAGGTCAGTGAAGTTCCTCCACACCAAAGTCCCTCATCCATATCTTTATGGACCTTCCTTTGTGCACTGGTGTGCAGTCATGTTGGAACAGGAAGGGGTCATCCCCAAACTGTTCCCACAAAGTTGGGAACATGAAACTGTCCAAAATGTCTTGGTATGCTGAAGCATTAAGAGTTCCTTTCACTGGAACTAAGGGGCCAAGCCCAAGACCTGAATTCAATGATTTGGAGGGGTGTCCCAAAACTTTTGACAATATAGTGTATATGTGTGCTCCATAGGGTGGATACCAATGAAGTGCACTACACACTGAAAAGGGAACGGCTGGGATTAAAGCAGTTCTCATTCACACCATTAGAGGGACCTGACGCTCTCTCTCTCTATTTCTCCGGAAGAAAATCGCGCTCTCCCTCTTCTACTTCCTTTTTCCCCTCAACGGAGTTTAGGTATGAGAGCTGTCTTTGTTTCTCTCCGTTGAATCTTGATCGAATCTCTACTTGATTTTAAGCATCCACTTTTAAATTCGTCTAATAAACACTGACTCGGTGTTTATGTCCCTGTTTATGTCGCTATGTAGTAAAATAGTGCTGATTTTGTGGGTGAAATTCAGCGTAAAACGTTTGAAGTCTTCCAGCAGTCATGTTCAGGCCTGAGATGTGTGTGTGTGTGTCAGGCAGACACTGGTACTAGTGTTTGTGATGTGCTGTAATAACTAAGACGGTGGTTTTTATATCATTTTATAGCTGTTAATACTGAGGAGGTCATGTTTTTGAGCAAGGAAGCTACTAGGGCCAGTGCCACGACCGGCTCCTACACAGATTAGCCTCATAGCTAACCACGTAAGCTAGCTTGTTAGCGGTGTAACTTTTTCTCGTGTCTGCTCATTTGGCTGTGTTGACTGAGTGATGCTGAATCAGAGTTATTATTATGATATATAAATAAAGTATAGCTGGCTAGGTACAAGGTTTATTTTTCCTGCACTGTATGTGTTGAGTATAAGACGTGCAGGCAGGAGGAGTCCTGAAAATTCCTCCATACAGCCATGATTTCTAATTTTCTTAACTGACAGGTGAATTAAATATTGTATGTTTGAGACCGGGTAGATTTGTGGAGCAGGTGCCTGAGCCAGCTGTGTTGTGTTGAGGTGTGTGTGTGGTGAAGCAGATTATTGAGTGTGTTGTGTTGTATATGCAGGAGGCACTATGGGCCGTGTGATCAGGGCGCAGAGGAAAGGTGCGGGCTCCGTGTTCAAAGCTCACATCAAGCACAGGAAAGGTGCTGCCAAACTCCGACACATCGACTTCGCCGAACGCCATGGCTACATCAAGGGAATCGTGAAGGTGAGGCTTTTATTTCATAGTGTTATTGCTTTAGTGGCTGGGGAAGAAACGGACTTAAAGAAGGTTCGCATCTATTTCAGGACATCATCCACGACCCTGGCCGTGGAGCTCCACTCGCTAAGGTGGCTTTCCGTGACCCGTACAGGTTCAAGAAGAGGACCGAGCTGTTCATCGCAGCCGAGGGCATCCACACCGGACAGTTCATCTTCTGCGGCAAGAAAGGTAAACCCGAAGCAAACATGCATTTCTGTATATACCTTGTGTTCTATATGGTGATCAACCTTTTGCAGGACTTGTTTATACACTGATTGTTCAGATGTTGCTTGGAATCTCATTGTAATTGTAATCCTTTGACTTGTAGCCCAGCTGAACATTGGTAATGTGTTGCCTGTTGGTGTCATGCCTGAGGGTACCATCATTTGCTGTCTGGAGGAGAAGCCTGGTGACCGTGGAAAGTTGGCTCGCGCATCTGGAAACTACGCCACTGTGATCTCGCACAACCCTGAGACCAAGAAATCCAGAGTCAAGCTCCCCTCTGGAGCCAAGAAGGTCATTTCCTCCACTAACAGAGCTGTTGTTGGTATGTACAGCTAATGTAATGGCAGTAAAACTTTTGCACTGATCTCATTTACAGTTTCATGAATATGACTCCTGTGGAGACTTGAGCAGTTATTCAGATGGTCAGAAAAGTATTTTGCTTGGAAACTGGTGAAAGTGTAAACAGATATTTAGATACTTGAACCTCTATGATGTGAAGGCACACAAAAATTGGTGAGGTCACCCAGGTATTTCTATATCATAGCAAGTTTCATATGGTGATGAGTATGGTGCAACGAATTGTCATTAGTTCCCTTGAGAGCCACATTTCTGCATGCTAATCATACATTTTCTGAGATGTGTAGTTTTTTTTGTGTGTGTAAATTATATGAAGAGTTGCTTAATTGTGCTTTATTTATTTACTTTCTAAAAGGTGTTGTTGCTGGTGGTGGTCGTATTGATAAACCCATCCTGAAGGCAGGCCGTGCCTACCACAAATATAAGGTTAAGAGGAACTGCTGGCCTCGTGTCCGTGGTGTGGCTATGAACGTAAGTTGTGGCGTATATTGCATTATTTTATTTTTTTTAATGTTTTGTTGATGCTGTGTCAGATTTCAGGACAGTGCTGGTGCTACCATTAATTTGAGATGACTATTCTATGCTTTTGTGTGCTGCTTCTCTGACCGTTAAATTTTGTTTTTAGCCTGTTGAGCATCCCTTCGGTGGTGGTAACCATCAGCACATTGGCAAACCCTCAACCATCAGGAGAGACGCACCTGCTGGACGCAAAGTCGGTCTCATCGCTGCCCGCCGTACCGGCAGACTGCGCGGAACAAAGACCGTCCAGGAGAAAGAAAACTAATCTGTATCTTCATAATAAAATGTGTCCAACCAAGACAGGCTTGTCTCATGTCCACTCTCTCCTAAATAATTGAGTATCCAAGTGTTTTATGGAGCAAAAATATTGTGAAATGTGGCCAGGCTAAGTTTGGTTTAAAAAAAAGTCAATGTATTCTCTCGTTTTAGCTACGTTTTGTACTTTATGGGTTTTAAACAATTGAGACTGCTGTAAGGGCAGAAGATGGCCATGTTCCATGGTAATGTTAATATCTATACTTGTACACAGAGCTCCAGCAGCCATGTGCTAGTTTAAGGTCATAGTCTAGCTGTAGAAATGTAAATGAACACACACTTTAAGATTTTAGTTTTTCTTTATTCTTGAACGGCGCAATGTCTAATAGTTCTGTGCACAAAAAAAAAAAAAAAAAAAACCTCACAAAGTGAAAGTTAACATTGCGACTGTGGCTCCAGAATTCAATGTCACTATGGCCAAAACAAAAGTCAGCAAAAAAAAAAAGGGCAAAGAACTCTGTACAGTCAGTATTTTTAAAAAGAACACAAGGACAAAATGTTCCTCTTAAATCAAATTCTATTTTTTTCCTTTTCAGTGAAATACAACAAAATAAATTCTATAAAATAAAACAGCAAAATATTTAAATATATGGTGGGCAGAATAGTTTTATTTGCAGGAGTATTTGGTATTTTTAGATAATCCAAAATGCTTTCAAGTTACCAATTAAATACAATATTTACTGGTGTTTACCCTTATTCCTAAATATTACCTTATCTAGTTTAAGTTGCCATGTAACTAACCAGCAGTTCTCTTATAGTATAACCCTGCTTCTGTCCTTTCTGCTCCAATAGAGTCCCCAGGCAGAATCTGTGTTCAAGTAGAATAAGCAAGTGAACAGGCAGCACCTGAAGGCTGTCAACTTTAGTGGCCAATGTTAATCTTTTATTTATTTATTTTCCCGTTTGTCTAATACAAGGTTCAACCATGGAGAGACAAACAAGCAAACTGAGTATAGTCCACTAATGCTCCAGGCATCCTGGCATAGCAAACTGTTGCATATACATTTTCTCTTTCTAAAATTCCTATAATTCAAACTAAACGACATTTATTCCCACCGAGAACTGAGTGCCAAATGTTAGGTCAGAGGATACATATGTGCAATTCAGAAGCCACTTGTTTCTTACATTGATTTTTTTTTAAAAAAAAAAAAAAAAAAAAAAATGAAGTGATTTGGTTTGGGGAGGGGGAACGGCTTGTCAAAATAGCTGTCAATTAGGAACTACGGCGGTTAGGATCACAGAACTTCCCTTTGGCTACACTAGTTCGGTGTGAAGCCATGCTAAAACATTACAGCATATCAACTAGAGCTTTCAAATGATTCAATTAATACCAAAACAGAGGAAAGGCAATGAAAGTTTCCAGAACAAATGTTGTATCACCTCTTGCGTCAACCTAGCATCAGGATCAGCCAACCATTCCATCATGCCTACAATACAGCCATCCTCAGCTCCAGAGGTGGGATAGATTAACCAAGAGTGGACATGGATAAAATAATATAGAGCTGAATGACCGAAAGGGCCAAAAGGCAGATCAAACTGCACCACTGAGCACAGGTGATTAAACAGGGCTTTTTTTTTTTCCTTTTACATTTTTTTGCATTTTTGTAGTTTTAAAGTTTTGTAAATCCGCAAGTCTCCAACCAGCATGTGGTGCTGATGGTTTTGAACAGTCAAAAACTATTAGAATATGTACACCATCGTCACATGAGACAAGTGCATCAGGCCTGGCTTGTTACGCCACCATACACCATCCACTGCAGGCAGGTTGTAATACTGCAGGGCAGACAGTGATACTCCACCCCAGGGTGAGAAGGACAGGGAGCAGAATTTTCTGGAGACACAGTTTGTGGAGTGACGCTGCATGGTGGGGCCTGGGGCCTCGCTCTTTGCTTGAACGTCTTGCACTCGGATGGAGGACAGGATGAAAAGGTGGTGCTACTCTTTAGTCTGGGCAGGTGGCACCTCTTCTGGGGGCTCCCAGTTCTCTTGTGCTCGTGGACCTGGACGCTGAGGATTGTTCATATGCTGTGCTGCTGGGCCAGTGTATGGCTGACCGTGGGGAAGGTTGTTTTGCTGAAATAGGCAAAGCCCACCTTTAGTAACACTTAAATGTGGAACTATTTAAAAGATATGCTTTTCATTTAAATATGATCTGTCCATTACCTGTTGATACTGTGTCCCTGGAGAGTGGGGATACAGAGACGTGTCTTCTGGTGGAGAGGAGTCCTGGTCATCAGGGGCTTCCTGCTCATCCTGCTCCTAAAAACACCATTCACTCATTAATTTTTAAACTCGTATATAAAACCAAACATTCAAAAATGAAGCTGAATAACCAATGAGCTGTCTTCAAAACTAATAGAAGTGTGATAATGGCTTTAGTAAAGCCTCGACTAAAAAGGCTAGCTAGGCAGTTGTGTTAAATATGAACACAAAACGACATTTTAGACTAGACTAGACTTAGGCTACTAAATGAAAACTTTATAGATAATCAAGCTAACAACAAATAAAGGAAACTGGTGGCAGACAAAAAAAGACAACAGCTATACAATTACATGCACAATTACTGTTCCTGAGAGGAGCAAACATGATTGTGTATTTAATAACAAAAACCGATAGAAATGTCCTACCTGCATAACAAAAACCTAGACTTTTCTCTTGCATGCAAAATACATAGATTCTACACCAAGTTATACTAACACTTAATATTTTGTGACCTTTAAGCCAATTTGGTGAATGAAAAAAATAAAATAAAGTAAAGCACTCAAACACACTTAATACAGATGGGTTAACTGTAACACTATAGCCAAGGCTGAGAGTTTTCGATCATGTTGTGCATGACAATGTGGGAAGAAACAGTTTGAGTTCATAAACACATTGATATCTGGACAAGAGACAGTTAATTAACAGTGGGGATTTGTTTGTTTGTGGGAGTGGGTAATGGATTTAGCTTCCCCATGCGCTGTGAACACCAATAGGTTACGCAGATGGCACCAGTGTGGCCGGGGCATACGAATCTTACAGTGTGTTGCTGCTGGCCTGTCACTTCCCCTGGCAAAAGCTGCTGTGGCGAGGACAGCTTCCGGCCTGCGTCCTCTTCAGACACCACCTCGTGCTTCGTTAAGTGACACTAGTTTGAAATGGCAGTTAATAGTGTATACGGTAAACTACACAAGTGTCAAGCGATACTTAACATCGACATTATTTTAAGCTAAACCAAACAGGCCGCGGTTATTTTGCTAAGCAAATAAAAAAAGAAAAAAAAAAAGAATGAAGTCCTCATAAAACAGAAAATGAATTAAAAAGAATAAAAAGGCTTATCCATTTGATTTTTAGAAATGCTGACAACAAAACATCTACTTTCTCCCTGGGAAAATCAAAAAAAGATAAAAGTAAATTTTTCGAAAACTCAAAGCCCTATCTATAGTTCAGTATAGCACTGGCATATTGTGGTCAGTAAACCATGCTAAAAGCACAACCAAAGACAAATAGAATGTAACAAAGCCTGTTAAAATCCCCGTTAGAATCCAGAGACCAATTCGCTTTAAATTCATACATGTTTTTCCTGTTATATAATCTGGTATGCAAATATTGTACCCTAAATTTAAAACGGTTACTGAAAAAAAACGTGCTGAATTAAAACATTTCATTACAGTAGCAGAAAGGAAAGTAAGACAAGCAAGTTTCCAGTTGCAAATTAAGCTGAACAAGTTTAGCAGTCAACAAAAAACTGCAAATGAAAGTCATGTTAAAAATGATGTGCCTATGGCAAGCAATTTTATCTCCTGATAACATGTTACAATGTTAGTATTTTAAGTAGACATTTTATGCTACCAGTTTTAAGGATTCGTCTGGGCAGTGTGTATTTTCCATACCTCCTCTGGGCACAGCTCACAGGCCTTGGATAAAGTCATGCGGGCACTGTGGGAACGCTCCAGGAAGTAGCCATTGGAGGTCTCATTGCTCTGAACAGGAGGTGACCAGTTGTTATATGTGTACTGGGCATTGCCGGTATATGGCCTGCGCTCTAGCTCATCACCAAGCCACTCTACAGCCCATGTCCACTTTCTCTTTAGGTCTCCATTACTCTATAAACATACAGAAGGATATGTTAATTAGCATTAAAGGATGCATTAACGATCATGATTCTAAATAAGCATGCACATGTATTATATTCAAGGTGTCTGGGGTACCTGAAGAATCTGATAGGCGACTGAGCAATTGCTGAACAATGCCACCATGCACTTGATGCACTGGTAAGCTCTCTTCTGGTAGTGATTTTTAGAGCGCTGGATGGTGTCAAACAGGCCATCACGATCATCTGGGATCCCCTTGAGCACATTGTGGATCCTGGTGAACCACAAAGGAGGAATGAGTAACAATTTATTTCAAATAATGCTGGTCTGCAGTCTGCTAGAAGTACAAGTATAAGCTGACCTGTGAGTTTGCCAAGAGTCTTCAACAAGCAAGATCTGTAGCAGCAAGTCCAGATAAGGCCTTAGCTCATAGGTGTAGGAGTAAGCAACCTATTAAAAAGGGAAAAAAAGTTCAAATTTACATTAAGGCAAAGAAGCAGCCTACTTAGCCTACTGCGAACTACTTAGTAAAAAACACTTGAACATGCTGTTAAAGAAAAATAAATCACAACATTTTATTCCTTTGTTTATATGTTTATTGTGGAATGCTCATTATGTCCAGTTTTCACTTTAATATCACATTATAACAGCTATAAACAGTTGTTTCCTCACCACACTATATTCCAAAATTACGGTGTTGTTTTCTATGGTCTTTACCTGCCACAGCAGTTCACTGAGCACAGTGGAGGAGAACTGTGGGTTTTCCCAGCAGCAAAAGCGCAACAGTTTGATGGTTTCCTCAGAGTTACTGCAATCCTCAATGATCTTCTTCACGTAACTGGTACGCACAAACAGGATCTCAGCCACCAGCTGATGCAGAGGCATGATGGGTTGAGTCAAGCTGGGATCACCATACGGGTTAGCAAGAGGAGGGTTACCTACACAAGATGAACGTCACAAAAAAAAAAAAGATTCATTTTAAAAGATCAGTTTATTCTGCCTTGGTATGATGCCAGTAGATGCAGCTGTACATGTGCCTTCAGCTCCAGGCAAAGCCAACATGGCTCAAAGCACCTGGAGATGGCTGTGTTTGTCAGTCACACGACACTGAGCAAGGATGTGAATCATCATCAGGCAACAGCTACAGAAACTTAGACAGAATACAAAATAGCATGCTTTGGTTTTAGCTATTCTACTTGCTAGAGGACTAATACTGATCAACTGGAAGTCATCAAAACCTCTCTAAATTTCTCAGTGGAAAGCACTGTTTTGTTATTTATATTTTTTTAAAAACCCAATAAAAAAAAAAGTTGTGTATGTGTGTGGGGGGTTAGTTTGTGTTAAAACTCACCGTTGATTGAGGACTGCATGCGGGACGTTACATCACAGCAACGCACCAGCTGTGACACCACTGTATACAGCTTGCCCAACTCCGCATACTGGTACTTAATTGGTGGACCTGGGCCTTCATCCAGAGCCACCAGCATGAAGGTGGCTGGCACACCAAGTTTCAACAGCTGTGTCTTCTCCGCCAATCCTGCACCAAAGATCAGAAGTCAGTAAAAGCAGTGACTTTTACCCAAAAACATGATCCTATTCATCACAACCCTTTTCAATGAGATCAGCACCATCACATTTAGTATTCAATGTAAATAGCAAGGGTACCCTTATGGGATTTTTACTTCCAAATCTTTTCAGAACAGGTCTTACCTAGGTTGGCATACATGACGAAAAGGTTGAAGTACTGCTGCAGGTGACGGCCATGCTCTGACACCTCTCTCCGTAACAGGTTGAGCACAGCACGTAACAAGTGGTCACTTAGGCTCAGATTATCACAGCCCTAGCACAAAGTTCAGGAACATGTTAAAGATGCATTAAAAATTTCACTCTTCAGTTCATTATGGATTTGATGAGCTTACCTGACTGGATGGTCCTGGTGAGGCAACAGGTGATGGGTATGGTCCATCTTGCAGAGAGAAATGTGCAATAAATACAATGAGCTTGGAGAAGGCCCCTCGCACCTCAGCACTAGGGCACTCGAGCAGGTACTCCGAGAAGCGATTTGGGTAGGAAAACAGAGCGTTGTGTGCAAACCAGCAGCGTACATTCTTGCTGTGTCGAAGGAGGATGCACAGGGCATCATACCTAAAAATAAAATGCATGCAATTAAAGTAGAATCATATTTTTTAAACCATTGCAATGATCTATCTTGATTTAATAATTTTTTTTTCCATTCCTAGAATGTACTAAATATGCACTCAGAGGATAAAGACACCTCTGCCCAAATAAAGAACCGTTAACAGGGTACAGGGTATCTTTAGGATAATCAACTCTCAAAACTCCGAACAATCATTGTAAAAATCCCACTGCAATATTTAAGAAGGCTTACATACCAGTCACTGGCTGGGCCACGGACTGCTTTCTTGGTATGAAATCCTGTGCTGAAGAGGAAACGAGCAGCGAGCTGAATGCTAATCTTAGCCATTTCTTCTGCTTCAGGCAAAAGATGGTCTTGTCCTAATTAAATGAAAATAAGAGAAAAATTAATTCCCAAGATAATTATTTATGCAAATGAATGACAAACACTAAGTATTTTAGCACCAGTAATAGTTAATTAACTCCAAGTGTGTTCTCACCAACACAGGGATAATTTATATTCAAGATATGGGCTTAATCTTATTGAAATTGATGACATGATCAATCATCCTGGGACAATTTCCAGTTTTTTTAAATTTCAATTTTTAAAAAATGTGAACCTCTGGCTTTATAGGAATGAATATGAATATGAATATATTATATATATATATATATATATATATATATATATATATATATATATATATATATATATATGTATATATATATGTGTGTGTATATATATATATATATATATATATATACATATATATGTGTATATATACATGTATGTATATATGTACTATATATATGTATATATGTACTATATATATGTATATATGTATGTATGTATGTATGTATATATATATATATATATATATATATATATATATATATATATATATATATATTATATATATATATATATATATAAAAAACAAATATGAATATTTTATTCATGTCAAATGAAAACAGAGCCAAAATGCATGTGAACAAAGCTTTACACTAGATGTGTGCATTGGGATCCTGCAGGACGAAAAGAAAAATTCATACGAGCATCAAAGTTTTATGTAAATGTTCAGTTTACAGCTACAGCCTCGCCAGACATTTTAACAGAGTTCATCTGGCAGCTCTGGTCCAATAATAAAGATCAAATTCATTAACATGAATCAAATCGGAGATGCGTTATTTATTTCATCATTAGTGGTGCGCTGTAGTCATCCGTCCTAAAATATAGCCCTATTTCTGTACCAACAATAGAAATGCTATTATTTATAGAGCCGTTGCCCCATACAGCCCAAGGTTTATAAATCATGAGTGAAAAAAAGAACTGGTAGTGTTACCTGGTGGTGGGTTCAGATAGACACTATTACAGGTTAGGAGTTTCTTGATGAATTGAAAGTACTCCAGGCTGTACTGCATACGGCTGTGCATGAACTGCACGTTCTGCTTGCGTACGCTGCATTCAATGGCTGGAGGCATCTTGACCTGGTGTGGCTTGCTGCTTACTGACAGCTCAGTGATGTACTTCACCAGCTCACCATCCTTGTCCAGTGAATCCATGCGCTCATAGAACAGGATGTAGGCGTTCCACCAGCGCTTCTGTCTACGGTAGGACATCCGCTTCATCATGTGGTCAAACACCTCGCCCATGTACTCTCCACCAAAGCACTGGTTCTTCATCTCTTCGTCATCATCCATCTTGCACTCTGTGACATCACCATCATCAAACTTGTACCAGCGATTGGTTTCACCCTCGCTTCCGCTGCCATTCCTCTGGATAATATAAGAGTAGTAGTGACCACCACTGGCCTGGCCTGAGTGCACCAGCACTCCCACAAGCCTATAGCGTGAACTGCATGGTGCCTCTGGCTCTGAGGGTTCATTCTGCTGGATGACCTGTATTTTATAAAATCAACAGTCAAATGTATATCTGGTTTGGGACGAAACAAAAATGCATTCATTAAGCCCTGTGGAGCATGACAGTTTTAATTCACAGGTTACCTGATTCTCAGGGTGGACATCAGAGCCTTCCAGCTTGGCTACTCCTGCTACTGTATAGGGCTCCATGTCCAGCTCCCGGGGAAACTCAAAGTAATCATTAAATTTAATAGCACATTCCCGTTCCCAGTCATAATCAAATCGCTTCAACTGGATGGCCAGGACTGGAGGCAGTTTCTTAATGAGCAAGCGCTTCACTGTGTCCACCTGTAAATTGCAAAAACAGGGTTAATTGACGCTTCACTGTTCAACAAACTCTCAGGTGTTTAGTATTTTTTAAGCATTGCTTACCTTCTTGTTGCATTTTTCACAGTGGTAGGCATTAGCACCCTCAAGCAAGTCACCCTTCACATACTGCTCCATGGAATCAAGCAGATTCTGATGATTTCTGATATCTACATTCAGTGTTGTAAAGGATTCCTCACACTCATACCTAGGAGGAAAGGCATGTAACAATTGTCATAAGTAAACAAGAACAAACAAGTAACTAACAACCAACCATGTGTTTTTCTGCGACATACCTATGAGGGCACCCCTGACAGATCTTCTGATCAGCAAAGGAACCACCGAGTACCTTACTCAGCATGGCAGGATGACCCAGTGCTTTTAAAGCCTCGTCTAAACTATCTACAAGTGAGTTGAAGAACTCCAGGGCATCATGTTGTTCTCTCAGATTCACTGGCTCACCCCACAACCTGCACGGAGAGAAAGAGGCACATGGCCAGATTAGATCACCAAGCTACACGCCTATCAGGTTTCTACACAGCAGAGAAACATGCAGACATCAGAAGTTGCCAGGTGCTGTGAAATATTGTCCAGAGTCTTTTCCTCAACATGATGGAAAACTTCATTTATTGTTCTTTTAATGCTTCAATGGCTATTTTCATGACAAGATCACACCACAGACTGTCCTGATTTACCTACATTATTACAGTATTACAGCAATGAAAGCTTACAACATTTAAGCAGTATCAATGACAGCTATATATGGTTTTTCACTTTAATATTCAATAAGAATTCTAGGACTTTTCCTGGAGTAGCATTTTAAATATGTATTTTCTGTGTAAACTGTTGTCTAGAATGGACAGCCCTTTGGAAAAGTCATTCTTGTTTTTCAGTAATCATACGTTGGAGGTTCTTCACCATTCAGCAGGAAAGCAAGCATAATTCTTGAGTGTCCAGTACAGCATATTGTGTGAAGAAAACTTTTACACGCAATTTGAAAATTAAGAACATTTACCTGAACTGTTTCCAAAAGCCTCTGGGAACATAGTACTGCAGTCTGGAAGAAGCAAGATGCCCAAATATGACTTGCAGGTGGCGCAGAACTCCAATGTTGTACTCTTTCCTGTCCTCCGATTTACTGAGTGATGGCTTGTCATCAAACTGGTGGTGATAACTGAAGACCTCATCACGTGGATCAACATTGCTCTGCAAAAACATGACCAGTTCAGAAACAATCAGGGTTACTGCCAGCTAACATTTGATAGATCCTCTCACCAAACCTCTTCATGAGTCACATGAGTGGGATTGAAGAGAGAAATAAATTCAAGCCTTCTTTCCTCTTCAATATTACACTGAACAAATGCACAACTTTGCCCTCAGCTCTAGGCACACCGACATGGCACAGACAACCAGAGATGGCCGATTAGTCAGTCACATGATTGGGCAATGTTTCACTGGAGTAATGATATTTTACAAAGAGGGATAGAGAATAATGTGCAGAAACAGAAGCAAACAGCTTCCTGAAAATCCTTGTTTTCTTTCAATGCTTTAAAAGGAGAACCCAAGATGATTTAAAATGACAGCACCACTCATATTTAGAATGTAATGAGGCATGCACATTTATACTGAGAGAGTGTGCTCTAAAGGCAGAAAGAGTCATTGGTACCTCATTATCTTGTTTCTCATCCCCAGACATGTCATCATCCACATCACTGCCTGTGCCCTCAATAGCCAAGATGCCGTTTCTGATAGGTGGGATCATGTAGAGCTGTTGGATTACTGAATTCATATAGCAAGTGGCACCTGCATTCTTCAGTCCAACAAAGCCTTTAGTGGGTCTTGGGCCCACTGGTGGCAAGTACTCCCATTCTGTAAGTGCTTCACAACCTACAAGGGGATTTTTCAGAAATACACCACGCAAACAACAATGAAATAATACATATCCACAGATGTGACAAGCAACTTATTTTAGCTCATGTCAGCTCATGCTGAAACAGCTTGATACGACAAGTGCTTTCAGCAGTTTAACAATTATAGAGAAAACAGTTTTAACCCACATAGAAAATGATTCATACCTGAGTAGTACATGTCAGTTAGGGTGTCAACAATCTGTCTGAGGTTGCGCACACATCCAACGGCAAGTGCTACCAAGAGTTCAAAGCCAGCTGTGATTGTGGCAGGAGTGCTACACACAGGTATGGCCTGCTCAGGGGGAAACTCTCCACTTTTCATGTACTGCAGATACACATTAGATGCTGGGAAGATGAAGTCATCTATCAGCTCCTGTGAGACGGAATGGTGCAGCGTTATACAAAGAGCAGCACAAAAGAAAATCTGTAGATCCAGAACTGACATTTTACTATGAAGACAACCAACCTGCCTCACAACACAATCAGAAAACAGTTCAAATAAACTCTGACTATAAAGCTTACCTTGATGAGGTTGGCTCCCCCCTTTTCGCATCCTATATAGTACTTCTTTTCTGCTGTCTGGAAAGCCAGTAGTTCCTTGGTGACACCAATATGACCCTCTAATATGGTTTCTTCCACCCCAGTCTCTCCAGTTCTCTTAACCTCATCCTTCAAATAAAAAGAAAAAGGAGCACACACAAGTTAAATTCCTGAAGAAAGAACAAGTTCTGTAAAAAATGGAAGAATTAACCATACCTTGATTCTTTTCAACCAATCAATCTCATTGTTAAGAAGAACTTCAGCATTAGGGAGGTTGATATTGCTATTATATGCGTAGTTGAGCAAGTGCCTCAAGAGTGTAAAGTAATCACCAGCGTGCTTGGCTCGTTCTTTTGCAGTGCTCTAGAATGGAGTACAAGAACATACATCAGTAAAAAATATGCCTTTTAAACTGTCTCACTTTCCTCTGGTTATTTATTTTCCCCCAATCGTGAAAAGTTTTCAACACTTACACCTAAAACTGTGAAGAGGAGGGTAATAAAGAAGAGGAGAGGCCTGTGACCCATGCAGCACCTAGTGGCCATGAGGAAGAACTGTTCTTGGGCCATTTGGCGAACAGACCTGGAAACACACAAGAAAATAAATAATAGACTCATGATACAGGTCAGCATACTGAGCAAACATGACAGTTATCAAGGTCAGTATACTTGCTGAGTGTATATGTGCTACTTACTTGCTCTGACAGTGCAACAGTAAATCAATGATGAAGGTCTGCCAGGCCTT
Source organism: Hemibagrus wyckioides (assembly GCF_019097595.1). Lineage (NCBI taxonomy): Eukaryota > Metazoa > Chordata > Actinopteri > Siluriformes > Bagridae > Hemibagrus > Hemibagrus wyckioides. The sequence goes on from NC_080715.1 coordinate 19,375,798, forward strand.
CTCTTTACTAAGTGCATCTAGCGCAGTTGGGATAAGAGCAAAGCAAAGGGTCATGACCTCCAAGGCTTCACAGCACACCTGCTCATCCTCTGCATCAGGCTCATTCCCTGCATTAGTCTACCAAAAAAAGCATCACAGAGTAAACATGCATTGTAGTCCAACACGTATATAGTTTCAGATTTCACACATAATGATAAAATCCAACACTGCTATGGCACCTTCTCATAGATGTTGCTGATCTCCTCAATGGAACTGAAAACTAGTTGAATAGAACCACAACCAGAGGCCCAAACAATCTTCTGAACTGCTCTGATCACACCGATGTCTGGGATATACTTAGAGGCCTGGAAAAAATTCTGTGTGAGAAAAAATTAAAACTCTACATTTATTTTACCTTTCTTAGAAATGAAGCTTTAAGACAGAAACAGGGTCTGAATAAAACCAAGCAAAACAGGAAAAGATAACTTGGTATGCCTCATGAAATCCTGATGGACATTGTGTTACTCTACTTGTCAGTTTAGTCAAAAACAGATCCTCCAGCCTGTGTGATCTTAAAAAAAAAAAAAAGCAAGGAAATGTTTACTATTTAGAGGTGCTTTGAGCCATATGAAGTCTACCTCATCAGAGATCTGCTGAGCCAGACGGATGGCCACGTTGCGCAGCATGCACTCAGCCGAAGGATTTGGGATGTTTTGCAGGGCGCTCTGAAGCACCAGAGCCTGGTCATGAGTGGCCTGGTTTATCTGCAGAAAGCCACAGAGAGGAGACTTTGTAAGGTTATTGTAAGAAAGAAAGAAAAAAAAAAAAAAAAAAAAAAGGCACAAAAGCCACTTGGTGGCCAAGGAGGAAAAACTAATTTGCTTGTTGGAAAAATAAATAAATAAATAAATTCAATCACAAATCTGGGCCCAGATTCAGTCTCAGATTTAATCACAAATATCGCCATCATTTAAAAAGCGATTTTCTGGGAATTGTAATCCCCTTTATTATTCTTTACAAGAAGAGCATCCTATTTCAGAGTAAATTCACTCAGAATCAGAAATGACTTGCACTTTTTAAGGTAAGGAGCGAATCATTATGAAGGGCAAGCATGGGCCTGTAATTGAAGTATCCAAACTCTCAAGACACCATATACTCTTGACATTTGCTGAGCCCTACAGAGCTAGAGAGAGTATGGTCTACATGTGATGGAAAGTGTTCAGCAGGGGCACCATTGGGCAAATTGTACTCAAAGGTCACATTTGCAGACAAGTGCACTGCACTGAAACACCACTGTAATGTTCCATTTTATATCCTTTTCTTTTAACCTAAAATTCAGACGTGATTAAAGAAAAATAAAGCAAAGACTTGCTATATCTTTTCTGACAGTGAATACATCTCTATGCAGCTTCACATAGTTTCTTGAGAACATGTGATAATGGGAGAAACTTACAGGTGACACTGGGATGTTCCCCTCTGCCACAGGCTGGCAAGCTTCAGCCACAGCCTTCACATGACCAAAGCCCACTGCTGTAAGGAGGAGCTTGGCTATTTTTAGTGCATTGAGATAGGCTCCTCGGCGCGTCTCCATGTCAGCATTTGGAAGGAAATTATTTCGGGTCAGCATGCTCAAGACCAAAGGTAAGCCGCCACTCCTCAAGAAGTTGTACTGGAAGTCACTAGCATCCTCTCCCAGTGTGCCACTAGCTGGCATCAGTAAGGCATAAACCACCTGGGAGCAGAGAGAATTAATGGGTGAATTCAGACATGCGCATTGTGAAACTATCCTGAAGTATTATAGCATGAGATTTTTACCACATATTTGCCTGACAGGATAATTAAAAAAAAGTAGTGAAGTGTAAACTTCTGAGATAACAGGCACAGCAGACAAACCTCTATCAAGTAAAGGACTTGTGAAGGTGATGGTCCAAAAAAGCGGGAGTCGAGGGTGGGGCTGAGGCTGCTTTCTCCAAGTTTGGCATGATCCAAGCAGATCGCTCGCAGGTTTTCCACAGTAGTGTTATCTGATAAAGAACACGAATAGGGGATAAGTTAAATTCAATAATTGTAGATAGCGATCAAAGGTAGAGCCAGAAGAGACCAGTTGAAACACCTGGAGGCATGAGCTTCATAAGAACCCGAGCTCCATCTCGCAGAAGAGGCATGTTGAGATTACAGCCCAGGTCAGCAACTTGCCACAAGAAAGAGATGTAGCGCAAGTGCAGAGACATTATCTACAAAACAGTGCACATGGTTATTAGTGGCAATGCTAGAACTCTACAAACAAATTCAAAGCAGCTTTTGCTAAATTGTGTGGTCAAGAATATATCTGGAATCATTATAGATTAAAAAGTGCAGAGGACAGAAAAGCATACAGATTGACTCTGATTAAGAGAAAGTCATGGTCCTTACCACTCCAGGAAGACAACTCTCAACTTCTGGGTTTGGTCCATCACTATAGTGGTTGCCATGGTTCCCAGGGGAGCCGGTGGAAGAGTCAGAGGAACTGTCTGGGCTTGAAGGCATATTGGCACTGACCTGCGTGAGCTTGGCTGTAATAAGCTGAGGAAAAAAAAAAAAAGATGACCATGACAGTCAACTTTAGCACAGTGCTGTTTGCCATTACTGCAATAGAACAGCCAGCATACAGTACATCATAAAAAAGACAGGTGTGAAATGTAAAATGTTTTACTGTTTTGTCTTTGAGATTGAGTTGCCCAATCAATTTCCTGTCATCAGCAGGATCAATGATGTCACCACCGATGAAGAGCTCGATCTTGGTGTGTGCGCTGTTAGCCTTTATTCGATTGAGAATGCAGCGTCTCACGGAACCAATGGTGTCGTTGGTGTGGGACCAGATGTCTAGATCATCCACCTGCCGACCTTGGTTTGGAAAACGCACAATAAGGGTGATGTGCTTCCCACGAAATGCTCTGCAATAAAAAAAAAGAAGAAAACGTGCATGAAATAAAGGCTACAATTCATTAAGATACTGAGTTCAACAGTTACTTCAATAATGGTACGTGCAAGAGACCTGGACATTGGCAAGATGGTCCTCTCCTCATGGTAGTCACTGTCACATTCTGTAATGTACTCCCTAAGCACAGTAAGAACGCGCACCATGCGGATGGCCTCCTGCCTGGCACAGTTAATGCTGTCCTTATCTCCATCCAGCACACACAGCGTGTCATAGGAGGCTTTGAGTCGGTCAAAGCAAGACTGAATAAAATCTTCATGGATCTCCACCTGCAAACCAAAGCATCACAACATCAGGATCAAAACTGGGAGCTTTTGGCTTTATTTAAAAATATGTCCAGACATGTTGCTATATAAACACTGTCACTGGATTGTCACCTGATTGGCTTGTAATTTTGGTCCAAGGTTTGTATAAATCTCTTTAAGCAAATCAATTGCTCGGCTAGCAATGTCATCACTTCCTTGGATCACAACCTAAGGCGAAAAAAAAAAAGACGGATTAAGAGCTTTCCCATGCTGTTCTGTGAAATTGAAATACATGGATCTCTGAGTAACAATCAAACACAAACAAAACAGACATACTGAGCGATACAGCGATTTTAACAATTTTAGGAAATGTTACATGTGTAATGGCAGGGGGCAGAGATGTGGTATCTATCTGTGACCATTTATACCGAATTTCAGACATGATAATGATTTACCTTTTAAGGCCATCATCAGCCTAAAGAATGAGACTCAATATCTGCTCAATGCATCCTTCATTTTAAAAAGTACAATTACTTGCCACCAAATATTCAGACAGGTCTTTGGGAAACTATCTTCATGATAATTTTGTAAATAAATAAATAAAAACTCTCAGAACAAGAAAATTTCATTTCTTCTCAAAGACCCAAATGACCTGATGGATGTCCAGAGATTAGAAAAGTAAAATCGAGTGTAATTTAAACCTTGCCATTAAATGTATTGGCCTAGATGAAACAGCCGAGCAAGCATCCTTTATTTCTATTCTGCTATATGAGAAATGTGATGATTTATGAAACACACACCATGCTATGCCCTGCTTAAATCCAGAAACAAAAGCGCTTCCTATAAGCCTCACATTTGCTCCTCCATTATGCAGAAGTAAATAGGTCACAGCCACCCCAAAATCCATCCATTTTACATTAAGGATATAGAAATTCAGTTGCCAGGGTAACATGTCTTTAGCGTGATTATTTTCAGTAGCTGACGCTCAGGCTTATGTATGCCTTGCCACTGGGAGTTTGGATTTTAACCCTATAAAGAGTAATAAGAGATGGAGGTATTTTCCTTTGTGTCCTAGAATAATTACACTGGCAAAGATACATAAGATTTATTTGTTCTCAGTATTTATTTTAGACAGAAAACTGAGCAAGCCACTCCTACTGTAGACAAGAAAAGCCCCATAATCTGAAACTCTTCCTCTACCACTCAGTAGTAATAAAAGTTGTTTTGGTTGAAATACATACCCTCCACAGGTAATCCAGTCCAATCAGCTCCAGGTCATCCATCATGTACACTCGGCGCTTGGCCACCAGCTTGCCCTCTCTGCAGTTCACTGCTTTAAAGAAGCGCTCAAAGCATTTCATGCCGTTTTCAGTCAGCAGAGAAGGATCGAGCTGGAGCACGTTGTTCTCAAAAAAGTCCTTGTTGATGTCAGGATCAAGGTCCGGCTCGTCCCCCATCAGTTTGGAGTACCATTTGAAGCAGGCTTCGCGATCACACAGGAACACTGCATTCTCTGCCAGGCACTTCCAGATCTGTTTGGCCTGAGGGGCACAGAGCCACAGCTGCCCATCCTTCAACAAGAACCTGATAGAAAAACATAAAAGACTTTTTATTTCTTACATATATATTACAGCACAGTGATAATCCAGAGAGGGTCAACCATAGAAAGATGGACTCTTGCTTGTAGGTAGTGAAAGCTTAAATTCCTTCAGTTTCTGGAATTTATCTTGATTTCAGCGTTATAGCGTTTGCATGCTTAATTCTCTTAGCTGCATAACAAATGTTCTTAGTCTTGAGTCTTTGTTGTCTCTGAACATGCTGTAATAATCAAAAGCTTTTAAACCCAACAAGCAGAATACAAAGCTTACATACTGTACCAGCAATAAACTGTATTATATTGTATTATTAATATATTGTCAAACTAATAAGCCTTATTTCATTTCATACAACAACAAGGTACTGTTTATAATATTTCATTTATATAATATTTATAAAATAAATATAGCTCTACTCTCTAGGAATGAATGCCATGAGACATATCCGATGTGTATTGAAGCTTGCACAGGATTACGCTGCAACTTTAGCAAACAATATTTTCCTATTTTGTTGTTCGGTGTTAACAGCTGTAAAATATGTTTGAGGGATTTTTACATCAGCAGCTGTAAAAATATGTTTGAGGGATTTTAAGCACACTCTGTGCCTTTTTTGGATTCTCTGTACCACATTCAGAAAACCCAAACAAACATTTGCTAGATGGCCAAAAGTTTGTGGACTGACCATCACATCACAATGCCCTCTGAACATCCATTGCCAGATTTATCCCCCCATTTGCTGTCCACTCTTCTGGGAAGGTTTTCCACTAGATTTTTGATTAGTAAGATCAGGCACTGATGTTGGGTGAGCAGGCAGCATTCCAGTTCATCCCAGAGGGGTTCAGTGGGGTTGAGGTCAGGGCTCTGTGCAAGTCATCCAAGCTTTTCTACACCAACCTTGAGAAACCATATCTTGATGGAGCTTGCTTTGTACATTGGTGTTTTGTTTTGCACACCATCAAGACATTTTCTTCAATTCAAACAGCACAGTCCTTCCGTATCATCTATATAGTTTTCATTGCTGGAGTTGCGCCTTTACGTCTTCCCCCTTTTATTCACTAGCAGTGCTGGACATTTTATTGTGCACTCTGTCATTTACACAATATCACCCTTAGATTATACCTTATCCAATATCTATTCTTCTGGTGCAGTTTCAATCTACTGATTGATCCTAATTCACAGACATGGCCTTCCTTGCATGTCAATGCTCAATCTGTATAAGTTTTTGTAGCAACAAGATTCCCCCACACCCTCAGAGCATCTTTTGACATTATCTTTGACAGCAGTAGAAATAGAGAGCATATACCAAAGGTTTTTTTTTTTGTTTAAATATACAATATAGCAGAAACTGCAGATTATCAGCATTCAAACATTTTTATTACCTCAAAAAGTTCAGCCGCTCCTGCACCTCCTGCACATGACTGTATCGACTTCCAGGCCTGACGGTCTGAGGGTCAAAGTCTGTGTGCTCTGCTGAAATCACAAAACTCACAATCACACCTTTCCAGCACACATGAGCACTATGGATCTTCTGAACCTTTCAACATTTAAATAACCCACCTTTGGAGAACTGTCTCATATTCTCCATGTATGCAGACAGATTCTCAGCTACAAGAGTGACCAGTGCATGATTGTGCTGAAGTTGGTTAATAAGGTCATGGCGATAAAAAACATGTGGGCTCCTCTGCGTTTGACTATAATTGAGAGGAGAAAAAAAACAAAAAAAACAAAAACAAACAAAACCATGAGAGAACATTAAAACTCAATGCAATCTGCTGCGTTTATAGATTTTGAGAGGCAAGTTTAAATAAGGAATTTTATGAGGAGATTTAGAGAGAAAACAGCACTTCAAAGTGTGAGTAAACGCGCAGTACGTCTCTGAATGCGAATGCTACCCGGTTGTGGCCAGCGATTTGATAATTAGATTAGGCTGAGAAAGATGAGAAGAGAAGAACAATTAAGATGATTTTTAAAAGCTGTTGCAGTTTTAGGGCCAGTTATTAGAGAGAAATTAAATAAGATTCGAGTTAAAAGAAAACGCCTTTTTAGCCAATTTCAAATTCTTTTCAGGCTACGAGACAGGCTTATTTAATCTGACTCTTAAAACAGGCCCACAGATTTATGCTGAATCTGAGCAAGTTTAAAAACAATTATTATATCCTAAATTAATTGTATACTTACCTTGCTAAGCTTGTTAAGTTAATAGGTATTTTCCTTCTGCAAAACAACAGCATGTGCACGATGTGTTTGCTAAAATGATATTATAGTAACTGTGTAATGTGTTAATATGACTATTTCATGTGTATACTTTTACTAATTAATGGCCCTTATCGTCTTCTAAAACCATAGCAGGGACAAACCATTGCTAACGACACAGGCCTGCATCTTTACCTAAGGTTCTGAGGAGCCTCTCCAAACAGACTGCAGATCTCTCGAATTTGCTTCAGTGCAGGGATGACCCATTTATCATTTGATCGCAACTCTTCAATGAAGCGATCTATCCACTGGATCTTCTGGGTATCCCTGTCCTAAAAAAGAAAACAAACAAACAAAAAGGTTTAACCAAATTGATGTGCATAATGCATGTTTTGCCAAATGCTATTCAGTCAGCAGGTCTTACCTCCACTGTTATGAGGGAGTAAAAAGACACCACTTTTCATACCAGTTTACTTATTCACCCAAAGTTGAACACGGAGATATTCATGGTTTTCCCCCCACTCCTAAATTTCAATCATGAGTCTATTATCCTTTCTAATGCTTTTTGAGGTTGTATGCATGCTCATACCTGGGAACAGCTGTAGTCCAAGATCTTGATATGAGCACTGAGAGCCTGGTCCATGATATCCACAGGAACATCATCACTATGGGCCAGGTTCCACAGCAGATTGAGCACTTTGTGTGCCATCACACCATCTTTATCATCTTCTGCCAGCCTACGAATTAGTTCCAGTAACTTCTCTCGTTGCTTTTTACTTGCATTTGTCCAGCTTTCCTGTAAATCATTCAGAAGCCATCGGAATCACATGTGGTCTTGACTATAAGACAATAAATAATTTTTTCTTCCTTAATCAGACCAAAAACTAACCTTAAAACAATCAAAAAGATGATCTAGTTGTTCGGGGGAGAAATCCCATGCCAATTTTGCAAGAAGATCATGAACATTCTTGACAATAGCTTCGTGCTTCCCAGCCTATTAAATGAGGATACAAAGATTTTTAATGAACTTTTTCCTCCAAGGAACCAAAGGATCTAAACAAATAAATCATTGTTTCTTAAATACCTGGGCAGCCCAAATGTTGTCCAAATCTTGAAGTGTAAGAGCTTTCTCCTTAATGACAAAGCGCAGGATCTTCTCTAGCTTCTCCACATATTGGGGCTGATGAAGGCTATCCCTCAGCACAATGGATAATATGTTGTTTTGCTGAATCCACTCCTGACAGACAAAAGCTTACATTCATCTTACAGTTCTTATATATACAGACATAGCACATTGCTCAAAAGTTAAGAGTGTAAACCACACCCAAACCAATGCAGACTAAACATGCCACACAAAGTGTAGTTATATAGCAAACTAGTAGCATTACAAGCTTTCTAACAGGACAACAAGCATAACGTACCGCCATACGCTCTGCGGTGAGCCACTCTGCCTCTTCTGGGTTGCCGTGACGGTGGGTGTAGTACGAGACACTTGAAATCACCTTATTTACTTCATTTAGTGCGTTCATTTTGCCATTAAAAGAGGAAATTTGCAATAACCTGAGAGAAAAGGGGTTAGTCGGAATTATTTCTGAAAACAAAACCTAATAAATGAAGTAAATGTGTTGTACTAAATTGAAGCTCTCACCTAAGAATCATTTTTAACCTAAAAATCTCCATGTTCTTCACGGTTTCTTCTTGCCCTGGTACTCGTGAAGCCAGGTTCTTCAATGACTTGATTATCATAGACAGAGCATCATTTTTGGCTTCATTCTTGGCTTCCTTTTTCAGCTCCTCATCAGTGAGGTTTTCTAGGAACTGGGGAACCATTTCTATAACGGGAAGGAAGTACTTCTTCACCGTGTGCAAAGTGAGAAACTCGTAGCACTGCCCAAAAGGCCTGCAAAGAAGCCACACAAACAAATGAAATGTTAAAACCAGAAGAAATATGCATCACATATACATGAAGAGGTCACAGTCCTTGGTGTTCTCTTACTTTATGAGTGCGGCGATGATCTGAACATTCAGAGCTTGACCACTCATGAATCGATCGTGCAGAATTTGAAACCCGTTTAGCGTGCCAAATTTGTTTATTAAATCCACCAGCCAGCCCTGCAGGAAAACACAAGAAGCATGTGGAAGTTAATTCAAGCTGATAAAAATAAAACAAAGCTCTATAAGAAAAACAAGACACCTTACCTTGGGAGAGCGAGGGTCAGGCGGACGAGCAAAGAGCTCATCTTCAGCCAGCTGCACCCCAGCAGGCACCGTCTCTGAGGGCCGGGTACCATTGTAAATGTGAAACTTGCAGTGGGGGTTGGTGGCCATGGCCAAGAGCTCTAGAAGGGGGAACCAGTCCTGAGAGAGCTTAGTCACACACAGTTCCATCAGACGATGGGTGTTGCTGATTATGCACCTCTGTGAAGAAGAAAAATAGGTGACGACAGGTCAGAAACAAAGTCCGAGTTATACATTAAAAGGCGGACTGACTCTTCAGTGTTGTAAGAAATCTCTCTCTTATTTTGGACAATCGTGTGGCGCTAAAAGAAGCCACTGCCTCTTAAGAGGGGTATGAGTCAGAGCGGTCTCCTACTGCTGGCATCTTCCCCGACTTTAGTGAAAGGAGGCCTTTGATCGCTGCTGTGGTGATTTAATGAAACGAGGGGGGGAATAAGACTATAGTGCTGAAAATAACATTGATTAGCTCTGTTGGCTTATGAAAAACTCGATTCAAGAGAAATCTATGGTGTTTTGAAGCATTTCTGATGGTTTGTTTTGGTTTAATGGAACACAAGCCATTAGTTGAAATTAATATGATAGTATAATTGTAGTAGTAATGAGATTATCGAAATTTCAGTCGCAGAACTCACATGGATTTCAAATTTCCATCCACTGACAGCCTCATCAGTCAGTATTTTGGTGAAAGATATTGTCAAACCATCACGAAAAAATCTCTGGCAGGCTTCGCACTTGACATCGAGTCCTTGGGAGAAACATCACAGAGAAAAACAAATGTAGGATTGGTATTTTCAGATACTGTAAGGCATGTGTCTGAGAGCTAAACATTTAAGGCAGACAAACACAGTATATAGACAAGCTTAACAAGCCACAAAAAGGAGATTTTTGAGAGAACACACAGGGACAGAAATATATGAGCAGTCTGAAAATACCAATGAGAACATGAAGATTTCTTTGAAAGAGAAATACATAGTCATGTACTGAGTACTTTGACAGAAAGTCATCCATTTATTTTCAGCCCTTTGATGAGCAAACACTGTTTGCATAATGTTTTAATGTGCAAAGTGTAGAGTATCAGAAACTATAAAATGAGCTCACAGCAAGAGCACAGTTTTTCTTTTTTAATTTATGCCTTGCAGTGCAATATTTTGGTTTCATCTACCCAATATACTCAGGGAACGCAGTTCAATTAAGGGCAACTTGCATTTTTTTGCATTACTTCATCCCACAGTATCATTTCATTTCTTAAATCGGACTGGTCAGAAGGTGAGCGTTTATTTCCTCTCACAATAGGGTACAGGTGTGTATTCATGTGCTCAGTCTAATACATTATCATTTCTATAGTAATAACTTCACAATGATTTGCATGACAGATGCACTACATAACCTTGAGCTATAGAAGGATAAAAATCGGGCGTCAGCCCTCGTATGTAACAATTCATACTATTATAAGAGTCATCAGGACAGAGAATTTTATACTTTCTGGTTTCTCAGTGTCATGCTACAGGTTATCATATTAACTCAAGACAGAGAAATAAAAAGAGGCTGGTGAACTGTACTACATATGAAACACAATTGATAACAGGCTCACAGATGTTCCACAACAATAATCATTGACAGCTCACTGTGGTAAAAACACAGCAACATACTTTGGACTATACTGTTCCGGGAAAATAATCCACTTCATTGAGGTAAACCCAGCATAGATTATTTCCCTATAACCACATACCGCATCATCATTTTTCTTTGCATGTACATTTAATACGAGATAAGCTGATTACACTCAGCGGCACCACTAAATACCTGACTGTTGGAAACGGTCTGTTTTATTACGTACAGAATGGTGCAAGACATGTTTAATGTACATACAAGCACAGATAGTTTTACCTTTTTTACAAAGATCTATAGCAGCTTCAAGAAGAACTTCTAATTCACCCTTTGGCAAAACTGGAACAACCCAGCGGGGTCTGCATGTACAAAAAACACAGAATTTTATAGTACATGGACAGAACAGAACAGAGCAATGGCCATCACACTGAGCAGGGTAC
>NC_080715.1:19689572-19767072 GCF_019097595.1 Hemibagrus wyckioides
CAGTTCCCCTGGCAACCGTACAGGTCACATTCAGTTTTACATGCTGTCTGTTTGCAATTAAAAATATGTGACGTGAACTCTCATGGATTGCTTTTTCTAACAATATAGAGTGGTGGTGATGTTTGTTAGCACAGATCAGATTTGATTTACTGAAAACATTTATTTAAATGTTTTTTCTCCAAAACCTTATGTTTTCCTTCTGTTTATGCCACTCTTCTCAGGTAATAATGGACAGATTCAATTATGGCAGTTCTTGCTGGAGCTGCTGACTGATAAGGATGCCAGGGACTGCATTTCCTGGGTCGGCGAGGAAGGCGAGTTCAAACTCAACCAGCCGGAGCTGGTGGCTCAGAAATGGGGTCAGAGGAAAAACAAACCCACCATGAACTACGAGAAGCTCAGCAGAGCCCTCAGGTTTGTTTAAAACCTTGTTTTTATTATGGAGTAGTGGCAGTGTTTTCTTTCAACATGTTTAAAACAAGTCTAGTCACTCTAGGGTGGTGACAGTACATATGTAACCCATGGGGACATGCAACAGTTGAAAATGATTTAAAGCACACACCTTTGTATAACCTTAGTTAGGGTGTAAGTAACAATTGTTTGTCATGCATTTTATCTGCCTTGCTTGGCATCACTACATTGTTAATTTAATTAAGTGTATGTTGTTTATATAAAATGGGCTGACATCCAGTCAACCAATTTCTCTCTGTACTGATTTAATACTTGCCATAATGCCTGCATTATGAATGATATAGAAATGTGCTTGTTGTTATGCTGCATGAAGATTAAAGGCTGCAGATGTAGTAAGCTCTTCATGGCCATCTGCTTGTCCTTTTCTGATGTGCCCATGTCTCACTACATCCTGACTGAATCTATCTCTCCCACAGATACTACTATGACGGAGACATGATCAGCAAAGTGCAGGGCAAGCGCTTCGTCTACAAATTTGTTTGTGACCTGAGAACTCTGATTGGCTACAGCGCTGCTGAGCTCAACAGCCTGGTGACGGAGTGCGAGCAGAAGAAACTGGCACGGGTACAGCTGCACGGCATCGGGCAACCCGTCAACACGGTCGCCCTGGCAACGGCTGCAGGACAGCCAGTCACCACTGTTACGCTGGCCACTGCCGCCACATTGGATAAGGACAGCTGAGTGGGAGGGGCTATGTGAGATATGATGTGGAGAAGAGAAGGGCAAAGCATGGGCAAAGACTTTGGGCAGGACAAGTGCATTTATGAATGGGTGTATGTGTGTTTTATGAGTGTGTGTGTGTGTGTGTGTATATATATAAATATATAAGAATGAGTGTTAAGGGACAGTATAGCAGGTCTCAGAAGAGAGCATGATTGGAGTTGTGTGTATGAGAGAGATGATGAAATTACTAATGACCATATTTGAGCTTTGAGTTTGTGTATGCTTCTTCTCTGACTGCAGGGTAGCAATGGCTGCATTTCCATTGTGTATATACTCTATGTTTTTGATAGCCACAATGGCAGTGTATTTTGATATTTTCCATTTCTAAAGGATGTTTTTCTTTTTTTATTTTGAGGTCGACTCCCTCAAGGTGAGGTACTTTTAACTGTCCACCAGGGGGAAATAAAGAGATAATTTTTGAATAGCTGAGTCTGCTCAATCAATGGACACACACTACCATCCAAAATCAGACATGACTACAAAGTTCTATGTACATTCAAAACTTTTTATTCATGGGATACAGTGTAGAAAGCATTTTCCCCAGTCTAAGCCAATGATTTTGATAGATACATACAGGGGGAAAAAAAAAGACATGGCAGGAAGGAGAGACTGACAAAGATGGCGTCTTCCCTTTCTTCACTTCCCCTTACTGACCACAGAAGCTCATCTCTGAGTATTCTTGCATAACCAGAACACCTGATTTTAGAGCTATTCTATGGAGGAGGGGAATAAATGTCCATTTGAACCAGTCTGAAATGTAGCTCACAGGATTGAAAGAGATGCCTGTGGAGCAAATGAGAGATTTAAAAGCTAAATCAGATGTTCAGCTATGCTACCTTTCTACTGCCCTCCTTTTAATTTGGATGCTTTCTAATAAAACACATGCCCATTTGGCCCTCTGAGAGATAAAGTGAGTGAATGACAAACAGCAAAGACAAGAAAAGCAGCCAAGATTTTATCCCATTTAGTGTTTGTGAATGTCACAGATAAAAAACAATGCAAATGGGAAATATATGTCTTCCAAAAAGGTGGACAGAAACAATAACTGTTTCTTTCTCTTATTAACTCCTGAGATGGAATGAAAGTAAACAGGGCCAAAGCAAAAGGCCCCATGGGGAAAAAAACAAAACAAAAAATAAGGAATGCATAGGATACCAACAAAACACATGGGCTAGTATTATACTTCATTAACATATTACAGCTTCTCCAGCCCCATGCAGCCGTGTGTGTGCACGTGTGTTATAGAAGAGTTCAAAAGAAAAGCACTGACTTCATTTAAAGCATCTCTCAATCAACAAAGACATTTGGATTTCTTTAAAATTACATGACCACAAGAAAACACTAAAATGTACAATCCTGCTATAATCTCTATGTTGAGAGAGGCTGATACCAGCAAGTGGATCCGAAACCTTCTCTCTGTCATAATTGCCATGCACTAAATAGGTACAGCTATTTTTTGCCTTGTTTCAATACATCACACACAATATAAAACAAACTTTAATATTTATCCTCTTAAGTATTATTTATATATGTATATATATATATATATATATATATTTTTTTTTTTTAAAATCTTGTTTTAAATATTTTTCTGGAAAAAAAAACAGACCTAGGACAAGACCGGTCTGGAAATGGAAAGCTCAAAATGATGAATACATTATTCCTGCTTCTGGCCGTCTTTGCATTCAAAGTCTTTCACACATGAGCCCAGCACAGCTGTTGTCCGAATTTCCGGGAAAGACAGGATGATGGAGGGAAGCCACAAAAAAGCCATAGGGGAAAAGCAGACAGTAAGTGCAGGAAAGTAAGAAGCACAGACAGAGCTAGAGCAGAGAGGACAGATGGATGGAAGGGGAAAAGAGGCTAGATGAAAATGCATAAAGATACTTAGTGCTTGGACTTGAGTGACGGGGCAGGAGTCCGGACAGACAGACATATGGCTTGATGAGGAAAAACGATGCATCGCTTTTCTGTGCAAATAACGTGAGCACTCATGTGTGTGATTGGATGAAATGGTCAGGTGATGAAAGCCACTCTTATCTCCATGAGTTCAGCACTAGAGCAGATGAAAGATCAGCATTTATTTGCTGTCTTGGTGGAGAGAGGTGAGAGGGGACGTGTGGTGGGGAGTGAATGAAGACTTAGTTCTGCATCTGCTCAAAGAACTTGTAGGTGGGGTTCTCATAGCCATTCTGCTGCATCTTAGTGAGGTGGCGTTCCTCTGGAGTCACTGCGGCATCGACCTGAACAAGAAAGCTCAGTTGGAACATGGAGAGCATAGTTCATAGTATTCCATTCTACTCTAGCACTACAATATGTAACAGAAATCATTTGAAAGCACAGACCTCTATGACTCCATGGTGGATGGATGAGTACTGCTTCTTCCTCAGCATTATGAGGGTGATAACGATGATGGTAGCGATGACGACTCCTCCTACCATTAGGCCTATTATGGCTCCCTTATTCGAGCTTACATCGTCTGCAAAGAACACCTGAATGGACAAGAGGCCTGTTAACCATCTACCCCGAGATATAATTTCCACTGAGACTTTTTTTTTGAAAAACTCCTACTAGTCTATGCTAAACTGCATATAATGAATGTTTATACCAATTTCTGGTGATGTACTTCATATCCAGCGCTGCGTCTCTCTTCAGTGTCTATCCGCACCTCTGGCATCTCATCCGGCTTTAGGCCAGACACTACACAAATAGATGAACAGGAACAAACATGGAAATGATCATTGCTAACATATTCACCAAAAAAAGAGTAATTATAAGGAATAAGGCAGTGCCTTTTAACTTTGTCTCTAGCTACTGTATCATAGCATGTGGGATCCTGCACTAAGTAAAAATGTAAAAAAAAAAACCTTTTTACTTAAAACTCAAATACTCACTCACAACAGAAGTCTATTTCTGGGAATTGGGACTGCATGTTCATGAGGAAGAATTTGGGCCTGATAGCACTAAACCAGAACTATGTTTTGTTGCATTAGTCCACTATTAAAAATTTTAGAAACTCTCATATTTTTCTCATCCCAAGATCTTTAGTTGAAGAACAGTTGTAATTTTTTTTATAGACAACTACAATCAGGTTCATAAAAATATTGATGTATTGATGAATATTGATGTAAAAGTTATTGTTATTTTAGCTGTCTACTACAGTATACTGTTGAAATTAAATAAAGAATTTGAGCTGACAGTGCAGATGTTATGGTTTAATTAGAGGGTGAACGATTATAACACTTTCTTTATGTGGCTCACATACCTTCTCCAGAGTCTTCTCTTCCCATCATTCTAGTAAAAGTTTGTCTTTTCTGTTCATAGGATGGTGTTCTAGAACTGTACAGGGGTTTTCCCCTTCTTTTTAAAGATGTTTTTGGCAAACTATATCCTGGTATTCCTGCTTTTGAGGCATACCAGTGGTCTACATCTTGTGGTTATCCCCTTAAATTGACTCTGGTGAAGGAGTCTCCTGATTGTTGATTTTGACACGGATCCTCCTAACACCTGGAGGGTGCTGCTGATCATGCTGTCTGTTATGATAGGTTTTTTTTCTTCACCAGGGAAAGAATGTTCTGTTTAATTGATTTCTACTGTTATTAATTCCTACAACGTTCACGTGATTTGGATGTAAATACTCTCAAATTCTAGCTGAAACTCTGCACATTAAGCTTTGTCAAGGTCCAAATATATATGGACCTGACTCTATTTTAACCATTTTCATGATGTATTCTGCATTTTGTCTTGCCAGTGTAAATATGATCATTAACTATCTGACTATGTATTATGTGTACATAGTGTCAGGGTTTTTATTTTTATATATTGTGGACCACAAAGTTTCCCTAGGAATCAGCAAAGTTAATGAAGGATGTCAATTTGTCAGTCTGTCCTACATCTCTGCTCTTGGACTTTCATTATACGTTTCGGGCCAATGGTTTTTCTTATTTTCCTCAGTACATGGCAACATGCTGAAATCCCTACTGTGGCAATCACTTATGTACTAGAGACTGGCTAGATAGAGAGTAGGTTGATTAATGTTTTACAGCAGTACACCAGCATTTATTTGTAACCATAACAGATTCAAAACAAGCACTCACCGGGTCGTGTGGGAAGTCCTCTATCTGGAGCTGGACGGGCATCTACAGGCTCAACTAAAAACAAGAAACATGTAACAAAGTGATTATTTACTGCAAATCTTCTAGCATTGCTATCAAGTAAATCCTGACAGATAGAGAGAGAAAAATGAAAAATATGTTTTTTATATGTTTGCCAAGCAACAGGAAGCTAAATGTCCAGAAGTTAATAATTAGCAGATTTTTACAGGACAAGATACTAAGCCAAGATACAAGATACTAAGCCACAATATCATGGCTCAGTATTTGCTCACAAGCCTGACACTCATGAATTCACATTGTTAAAAAGTTAAAATCAGAGCATAGTGAGTGCAGCCACTACGAGAAGCAAATGTGTACATTTCACATCCCGCATCATTTCTCCTCGAGGGAACCTGGTCTGAATATTGCTTTGTCTGAAGAAGTTGAGGGTTTTTGGGTGGCTCTCATATAGCTGTAGCAGGAGATCGACAATATTAAATGCTATACCTAACCTTTAAATGTTGGCACCTGTGCAACCACACAATCAATTAGATTCAACTTTAATGACAAGTTTCGGGGATAATGACTTATTAGCACTTCCCCAAACACTGTAATCTGCTTGCTGTCTCTGTGTGTGAGTGTGCTTTTAAGAGCTATATCCTGCTGTGCTAACTTGAGCTTGCTTCTCTGTGGTTGTGATGTGATCCATGTGTGCGGTTTTAATGTACCATGGTTATCAGTGTTGGCTTGGTTAAAGCTCTCGGGGTGGATAAAGCCCAGGTTATCCTGCTCCACGGCCACTGAGTCCACAGAAGGGGTGCTGTCAGGGGGCATCAAAGCGTCATTACCATAACTCACTCTCATATCGGACTGAACAGAGGAGAGCTGCTGACTGGCCTCGGCCTGCACACGCTCCAGCAGCAACGCTACACAGGCATACAGAGACAGAGAGAAATTATGAGATTGTAAGTCTTATGAGTCACTTTCATTTAAAATATATTTGGAAATCTATACATTTGAATGCATTATGTATACATGCATATTTGAAATAGTGACTGTTTTTGAGTCAGAGACAAAATGAGACACGATGTAAACAGTAAACACACAGTACTCACCCACTTGGCCCTGGATTTCACTAGACACCTGTGGGACCTTGTAGAGGTAGGCCACACTTTCATTCAGACGTTCCTCAATGACACGCAAGTGAGCTAGCACCTAGAAGCAGTGGATTTACAGGTCACACTAATACAGTGCTGTTAGCACCCAGAGACCGATCTACTATGTAAATGTAGGCAGTGAAGTGGATACCTGAGGGCGGATCTGAGCCGCTTTCTTGGGGTCCACCATGCGAACATGCTCAAAATGTTTCAGTGTGTGCTGTCTGTCCTTTTGCTCGGCACGCACATACTTTTTAAACAGGCCAAACACCTGACGAGGCTGCAGAACAAAAACAAGATGAAACAAGATGGTTTTACACTGTAGTTCAGTATGTGTAGGAGGTTAGTCTGTGAGTGTGTGTGTGTGTGTGTGTGTGTGTGTGTGTACGTACCCGAGGCTGGTCAGCCTGAAGTGCAGTTAGGAAGCTGTCCAGTGCCATACGGCGGCGGTCGTTAAGCAGAGACTCCACCCGAGCAATGTGAGTCTCTACCAGCTGCTGCCTCTCATTGGCTGCCTCCTGCTCTAATGCCTCAACCTTTTCCTGGAAATGCTGTGTACAAAATACATACATAAGGCCTACCACATTCAGATTAATCTTTTTTTTATTGTTATTAGCACTGTCAACCTGATCCTCTTTTAAAATCAAGAGCTAAAATTTAGAAAACATCTCACATGGCCTCCTTCAATATTAAACACTCCAGTACGGTCTTACTCTATGCTTCTCTGCTCACTACTATCGGATGTTTCTGATTTTACATAGTAATAATAGGCTTGGTCATGGCTAGTATTAATGCTCAAGCAAACAATAAAAAAAATACTGACAAGGGCATTTAAAATGAGCAAGTTTTTACTTAATCATGAAGACTAGCTCTCTCGCTACATAGCTAGCATAAGCCAGTAACCTTTCATATGATTTAAATTAGGTTGTTTTCATCATTATTATCTTTTTTTTTTAAATACTCTTTTGCAGTCAATTATTTCTAGTACCAGTCTGTCCTCGCCATGTGGCAGGTACAAGCAAGATTCATTGCAGGTGGATGTGGTCCAGTACATTAACAACAATCAATGCCTTGCCAAATGAACATACCACTTGAATACACCAATATGGCAAGCAAACTGATTTAGATTACCTGAATGACAGCCTTCTTATCAGCACGGGGAAGGCTCTTCACCTGCCTCTCCGCCTCCTCCCACTCCCTCATCACCTAAAAATGAAAACGCTTCATTATTGTAATAACAGAAACATTATCTCTGATCACAACACTCTCTAAAATGTCTTTTGTGGTGCTCACCTGGGACATCCTCTCCCTGTGTTTGGCCTCTAGACGCTCTTTAGCCTTTTGGAAGTGGGAGTGTTCATTTACATCTCCAGGAGCCTCTAGGTAGCGGCCCACAGCATCAGGGGGGCTTGGAGCCATAGTGGGCACTATGATGGGGAGGGGGGTGGTTTTTATTGGGAGCAAAGCAAAAAAGAAAAAAATGAGATGCAAGAACACTGGATTTTGTTTTGTGAAGTACGCAATCAAGTTTATTATTCAAAACAAAACTCTAAAAGCAAAACAATTGTTAGTCAGTTTTTCAAAATAATCAGTCCTCCTTCAAACTTTGCTCTTGATGAAAAGTCAGTAGTGTTAGTAAAAAAGATGGTGCTATAAACTCAAAGCCTCAAGTTAAGTGGCAGACAGCTGCAGGATGAGCCAGAACAGGAAGCGTTCATTGATGTGTAGAACTGTCTAGAAACACTGAACTCTGTGTGTGTGTGTGTGTGTGTGTGTGTGTGTGTGCGTCTCAGACCCCAGATTTTGGTGAGTCAGCTCCTGTGTGAAGGATGTGTGAGTATATGATATCAGGTTGGTGGTATAAGACAACAAATCTCCCATAGAGCCCAACTATGTGCTTAACTGTGTGGAAAGCAGAGAGATGTGGGTCAAAGCCACAGACTGGTCAGACCAGCCTGACTTGTACTAAAGAGGCCAAGTGTGCAAGAAAAACACAGGTACTGCAACACAGAACACACTTTAGCAGGTTAAGAGAGAAATGCAGGTTGTTAGAACAAGAAAACCTCAACACAAACATTCACAGGGCAGTCATTAGGAGCACACAACACTGGAATGCTTATGAAAGAACATATAACACATAACCACAAATAAAAAAAAGACTCACACTACTCTTTCTACAGAGACATTTAGTAAATATGTAATGAGAAGTTAGTCAGTGCTCCACACAGGTCCTTCATAAGGCCTTGTTGTCCATGCACACTAACGCAACCAGGCACAGTGCAGCCAGAGACGGAGAATATGGAGACACAGTGCTAGTTATCAGAGAGAGTAATTCTCCCTCTTAGACAGGACGGGTGTTCTTGGAGGCTTACACACGCTGCTGCTGCACACAGCCATGCAGTACTCCTCTGATTCAAAGTTATTGCGGTTGCCTCCGCAGCCCCCGAAGGTGAAAGTAGCACAGCGTCCTGTCTCGGCAACAAAGTACCACCGGGACAGCTTGGCACGACACGGACCTTTCCGTGCCGGAGCCCAGCACACGGCTGACGAGGGAGAGATACGTCGCATTATTCACACAAATGCATCTGTGTACACACCAGAGCTGTAATGAAGACCACTTCTCAAAAAAGATGATAGATGATTAAAATTCTCCAATGTTCCAAAGTCTGATTAGTTGTGCATAGTTTTCATATAACAGCACAAGTAGTTCTGGCTGTAACTTAAATTAAAGGGTTTATATTAATACATAAGTTCTAATACATTATTGTTTCTGCTACACAGAGACTAAGACTCATAAAGAATAACTTTAAAAATGTGTTCTTTAAAAGGAAATCTCACACGCATTGATGTGGTAAATTATTTCATAAAGAGACATTTGCTTAATTTTTATAAAGGTAATCTTGGTTGTAAGTTCTCTTCACCTGAGCTACACTTTCTGTTTTCTCGGTAAAACGGCCTGTAACTGCATGATTTTAGGCATTGTGCTGCGACATGATCACACACACACAATCAGACACAGACAGACAATCACAGCCTGTTTTCAAAGAGAGAACCCTCTAGTCAATAATAAACAGAACAAAATCTCCATTTCAAAACAGACTGAATAAAAAATAGTTAAGACCCCACTACTAGTGCTTGGAAACAGTTGCACCACCAGGCACTACTGTGAGGCTGAGGTTTGATCAAGACACCAGCTCTAGCATACACACACACTAACACATCTGAGATGGTATGGAGTCGAGTCAGGCCACTGCACAAACATGGCAGATGCATTACCTCTCCTTTAAAAAGAGGCATTGACTTTGTTAGCTGAGGCCTATCAGATTCTAAAACTGACACATGAGGAGATATATACCACTTCATCACTTTTCACTGATGTTATTTTAGCTGAAGATCACATATGATGTCCACTGTTGACAAAAAAAAGCAGCTAAGTGGACAGGCTTTACTAGAAGGACGTTATACACACATACACACACACACTCATTTTAGCATGCACACAGCGGATTCACTCACATTCATGTAATCTTTACTCAAACACAACAACCAATGCTATATGGATGGAGGTTTGTCCTGTCATGCTTAATTAGGCAAAACCTGAAGAACAACAATGTCTGATTATAATATATAATACCATATATTCTGCTGTCTACATGCATGTACAAACATTTTTGTTAGTATATGAGTGCAAATGCATCTTACCTCGCACAACCTCTTCTATAGACTCAGTGGTTGTAGTAGTGGTGGTGGTCATAGCAACATTTGAAGCTTGCTCACTGGTGTCCCGTTCATTCATAGCCTCCTCGTCCTCATCATCTTCCTCGTCGTCTTCCACACCGTCGCCATCCTCATCATTCTCCCAGGCATCTTCTACATCGTCTCCCATGTCCTCATCTACATCCACGGTGGCAGACTCCAGTTCCTGCTGTTCTGTTGGGACTTGTTTCGGCAGGCTGCGATCAAATAAGGAAACTGTGTGTTCACATATCAGCTAAGGTCTATGGGTTTAAATCTGTTGGCACAATATGTGCGAGTGTTACCAGTGTGTGTTTTATTTGGGTGATGATGCGCTATAAGCATATACCTGTCAGTGTATTCATTCTCAGCGGCTCCCCACCAGACGTCAGAGTTCACTTCCTCTTGCTCTTCAGCCTCAGAGTCTCTCTGTTCCTCCAGTGGGCAGCACACAAACTCCACACCACGGAAACGGTCAATACCGCATGGCAACAGCATCCCGAAGTCATGCAGATTCATTGATCGATCACCACATGACTGCAGGCGTGAAAGGAGCCATGAAAATGAAAGCAGGAAAGGAAAGGCTTGAGAGTTGGTATATAGAAAGTAATTTTTTTGGGCAGATAGCATGCAGCAACATTACAACAGTTCTGTTCAGTCTCAAATGGTATTCTGTTCAGTTTTAAATGTTTCTTATTGTTTTAATGTATTTTAATATTTTTCACTTTCTGTATAAATGCAGGCTGGTTTATTTGAGATTCAGTGCAGACCCTGTATGAATGCAAATTATGTTAAATTCATTTCAACCACAATTAGTCGGTGAACAATTAAAATACAAACCAGATGTCATTCAGCTTGCATATATACTTAACATTAGCTGAACTTGCTAAGCTAAAAACAGCATATAATGGTTGCCAGTATAAAGGTGTCACGTATGGACCTAAGGTAACTAATGTCCCTAAAATGAAGTAGAACTAAGCAATAAAGGCATTATCAATGCTTCACTAACAGCACCTGTGCTTGGCTTAGATATAATATATAAAGCCCAGCTTAGCTAGGCTCAAATGTTAGCTAAATAACATTAGCTTGAATTTAGTAATTAGTTTTGAGTGTACACAATGGCTTTTGTGTACCACACTGCAAGTTCTTTACTGATACTCTGCAGGGTAATGAGAAGATGTGCAGCGTGTGCTGTAGATCCTGACCTCTTTGGCCACAGTGTGCCAGTGCAGGTGACTCTCACACATATCCATCCGCTCCTGGTGAAGGAACTTACACTTGTCAGGAACCAGAAGGGCGTCACTCACAAACTCTCCAACTGACAGACGGAAAAATATAACACCCTGTTATTAACTAAGCACGTGTCTGTTATCACTATAGGAGACAACACTCAACACTCTTCATTCAGAGCACATCAGACAAATGTGCATGTACATGTTATAAAAGACATAAAAAAACAAACACACACACACACACGCACACACTTACCCAGGCAGCGGTAGGGCACTACAATGTGTACGTGGCTTCGGCACTGACGCCTGCCCTTCTTGCACCAGTTCTGGATGCTGACTGGCTGGTTGGCTTCCACTACATTAGTGATCTGCAGGTCGGGATACACCTACAAAACAGCAAGCTATTCAGTACAACTTATTTGGTACAAAGATTGAGGAATATTTTAATAAAAATTATACACAACCATACAATATTAACTAATACAACAGTTTTTAATACAACATTAACACAACGTCTTAGATTCCTCAAACCTGCTACCTACTGCCAAAGGACAGGTCCAATCAAAAGGCTCTCAGTTAAAATATTAAGCAGAAATCAACTGTGCATTTTTTATTTTATTATCTGACTTCTACTGGCTTTACAGATTCAGATTCAAGATTATAAAAAAATCTGCCTGTTAATCTTCTTATGTAATTGCAAAGGATCTTACAGGCTTAGAGAAAATCACAATCACATGATGAGGTATTAGGAAAAAAGTAGCTTTTACTGATCTATATTTAATCTCATGCTGTTGACAGTATTTGTCCTCTCAGGTTATATATGGACTTTGCTCAATGTGTTTTTTTCCTTTCCATTATCACATCCTATCCCACCCCCAGTACCTCCTGGCAGTACTGCAGAATTCCTTCCTTGGTTCTGATGCAGCTCTTGGTTCCAGAAGGATCAGGCTCCCACTTGCCGCTCTGGACATTGATGTGCATGTTGAGTTTTCCACAGTACATGGCCACCTGAGGCTCAGCAAGCAATCCCACCGAGTCGTCTGATGGCACCTGCCACAAAGAGATATGGCACAGGGACATGGATGAATTTTGCACTTGATCAAACTAAGAGAGATTAATTTAAAGAGGATTTCAGAAATGAAAGTAAATTCGGTATAAATACTGACTCTACTTGCAAGTCAAGAAAACGGTCAGAAATTCATAATATAATCATTGTTATGAGAATCATGTCAGGATTGGTTGGGGGGGGGCTGAATATTTGTGCTATTTCTTAGTTGCAGCAACCGATATTTATCGGTCATCCATAAGTTACAGATTTTCACAGATATCTTAGAGACAAGTGGCTTATTTTAATAACATATGATCATGTTTCACGCCAGACCTCAAAGAAACAGGAAAGAGATTTTCACAAATGAACCTTTATGTAACACATGAGGACAGGTAAATAAACCCAAAGCTGTTATTTTCGTTGAAATATCCAATTAAAAAAGGTCACAAATGCACTGATGTGAAATAACCGTTGCTTACTTGCACAGTCAAAATCTGATCTAATTAATTCAGACTGTCTGATGTCGGTCAACAGTAAAAAATTAAAAATTAAGACACAACATGTAACAGAAGATGTATGCTTGTATCTTGTTGCTTCAGCCAAAATATCATCATCGTCATCATTGTCTCCTGATTCCCCATCTGAAGAAATTTCACTGATCCGATACTGTTTGAATTTTCATACCATTTATAAATTCGAAAGAAAAAAATCTAACAGGCCTTATTAAAATCATTTTTGTAACAGAATGTCTTCTATAGGGAACTAGCACAGAAAAAGCTTTATTGAATATCATCTGAAGAATGCAACCTGTAGCCTTGCTGTTGCAGTGTATGCGTCGACATCAATTAAAATAGAAAATTCATGCCAGTTCTAACTGCCACAGTGTTGGACTGAAAATCTCATTGGACTGATGCCTGTTCCTGCCTGCATGAGTGCAAAAACCTCCTGCTCCTAAGACTATTTTCAGTCCCAATGCACACCACTACAGTGCTGCCCTCTGAACATTTTTCCAGACATAGCTTTTTAGGAGAAAGATGAACAGTGCAAGTCTTTCCTTCGCTGAAAGATGCTTGCACACAAAGTGTAAGCAGACTGTAGGGTTAGCAGGCCAGATATGCAATGTATCCTGTAAAAACTTTTTTCCTTTTTCCTTATTAAAAATAAACTTTGAATACAGTAATCAAATGGGACGAAATAGTAGATATATGATTGAAAGCAACAAGATAGGTGTGAATGGGGCATTTTCACACAAATTTGGGTTATTCCATCTAACTGAATAGCAAGCTTTACTTATACAAAGAACAGCAGAGAGAGAGAGAGAGAGAAAGAATTATGTTTGTTCTAATGTGTTTTTTATGACCTGGCTTTGCTGGTGAATGTTACAACACATCCCCCAATAGCTATATGATACACAACGGACATACAAACAGACTACCAGCTCCACTGAGCACAAAAGATAATAGAACTGTAGCATTTATCCACATATTTGTTGTTGCCATTTTGCTTCTGGCCCTCAAAGCCAGACAGAAAGTCAACAAAAATTTGTAAATAATTACCAGTGACCCTCTGGAATTGAGCTCAATTATGAGCTTCCCATGTCCCTAATAAACAAACTGTTGGTAGAGACACAGAAATTTTCTGTGATATGGCTTATGTAAGCAACTCTTACTATGCTAGAGCCAACATCATAACACAGCATGTCCCCAAAATCTCCATACATAAGGGAAATTGATATTTTTTAGCAAAATGTATTTATGTACAAAACATACTCTACATAATTACCATCTCTTTGTATGTAATCAAACACAGAGTCGTCTCTCCCCTCATGATGAACTTGTGCTAACACATCTGGTGTTATGCACATAACTGCATGTCCATCCGAACTTTGGGACAGCTTCCCAATCGAGCCATGTGAATGATTTCAATATGTTCTTTTTTGTCAAAAGCATTCTTAAAGGATAACTGAAAAAAAATATACACCAATCAGCCATAGCAATAAAACCACCTGCCTAATATTATGTTCACAAGAGATCTGAAGGTGTGCCCTTTTTGGCTGTTAGCAGAGATGTTAAATGTTAAATGAGATCCTTAAAATCCTGTAAGTTGTGAGGTGGGGCTATGGATCAGAATTATTTGCCCAGCAGATCACACAGATGCTTGATCTAATTAAAATCTGTGGAATTTGGGAGCCAAGCCAACACCTTGTACTCTTTGCTATGTTCGTCATCAATCCTGAACCATTTCTGCAGTGTGCCAGGGAGCATTATCCTGCTTAAAATAGGCCACTCCCATTAGGGAATACAGTTGCAATGAAGAGGTGTACTTGGTCTGCAACACTGTTCATGTAGGTGGTAGGTGTCAAAGTACCATCCACATGAATGTTGAGGTTTCCCAGCAAAACACTGCTTAGAGCATCACCATGCTTCTGCTGGTTAAAACTTAAAAATACCCCCTCAAACAAGCACTCTGCAGCCTCTAAGCTGAATTTAAATCACAATTAAATAGGTAGTAATAACATTTCAGTTCCCACCTTTCCAACATCATGCCATCTGCTGAGACTCTTAGCACATCCTATAGTACAGTATGGCACATGTACAGTTACAAATCCAAATCAATTACGTACCACCTGGTCAAGCATCTGTGTGTGTGTGTGTGTTTTCCAACACATGGTCAAAGCTTTTAGAGTAGAAGGATTTGTCAGACGGTTGTTAGGCAGTGACATTTCCCACAAGATGCTAGGGAAAGATTGAAACACCACCAACAGCAATAATGGAGGTTTAAAAGCTGACTAAACTTTTAATCAGCCTCCGGTTTAATGAAAACTGGACATTCTGGGGTTTATGCTACGCTCAACAGGGATCTCATTAGATTCTTTTATTTAAGATTTCTCTGCTGTACTGTCCAAAAGAAAAGTGATTTACAAACCTTTTTTTAATATTACACCATTTGACATGTCACAATTCTGTGACAAATGTATATCACCAATCAGTGTTAATTCCTGTCTCCTCCTGTATGTGTTTGGGTACACACTGTACCCTGTCAAGAAAGGTTTCCACATTCAATACAAGGATTTAGAAATAGTACAGGTCACTTACAGGCAATGGAAAACTGATCAAATGTGTTTGATTTACGCTATGAAACTGGACCATCCCAATGAAATACATGTATGTGTCTACACGTATGCATGAGCGAATAGAAAAAAGGGGCAAACCTGATCTGTTTGTTTACAATAGTTTACACATCTGCAGGAGGAAGCTGGATTGGGCTCCACAACACATATCTTAAGTCTACAATTTTCAATTAAAGAACACAGATTAAGGTTTAATTGTTTTAAGTAAAAACACAGAAAAAAAAAGGCTGAATCGTGAAGTGCATTGCTGTAATTAAAGAGAACCAATACCCACAGTAAACACACACACACACAGACAGACAGACAGACAGACAGACAGACAGATGCCACTAACCTCAACACTAGAGCTGAATCATTTGCACTCACTGAGGGCACACACACCAAGCCTCACATTATTTACACAAGTTAGTGCACAGCAACACTACATTTGTGTAATCACATCATATCTTAGCTTGTGCTCAGTTACATAAGGCGTATTTCTGAGGCAATCACTGCAACCCAGCTGCTCTGGGCCTGAGCGATGCTGCCGTGTCGGCTTCATAAAACGCCGCAGTTCTTCGCCGCCATCTTGCTTCTGTCAAGCAGCATCTTTTCCATCCAGAACCGTAATCAGACTGGACACTGCGATCATTTCGACGACACTCAGACACCACTCACTGTCAATACAACACCTCTGCTGAATCTTCGACACGATCTACACATTAATACATTTATTCGTTTAAAGTCATCTAACATCGAGAGGTTTAAGGCCGAACAGTTTCTTGGCTTTTATTCACCAAACCTTGACGTTTTACTGGCGCAACTACAAACCCACCAGTCGTCTGGCTGATTTTCTATTGTTTTGTATGTATCTGATATTTACTTGGGAATTACCAGTTACATTATTGCAAACATACAAATATTCAGCGAATCTCATGCAGTAAACAATGAAAGTCTGCAGATCAGCGTGTAAAATATTCCTACAGGCTCAAATGCTTCTCTCGTCCATATAAAGAGGCAGAAGACAGCTGAAGAACCATAAGACTGATGATCACTGATCACTGATATGATGGGCTTTTCTCTTTAAATACCTGTCACTGACAGCAAGTGTCATCCAGGTACCCTTCACACACTGTAGCAGCTTTGTTAAAAACAGACAAGCCATGAATCTGCGAATCCACCCGAAATGGTGGGGTCAGTCACTGATAGACAGAAATACCCTGGTGCATAACAGAAACCAGGTTGTAAACACAAAGCCAGGCTCGCACCCTGTCGTCAACAGGATTTGCTGTGCCTGCATCCCTCCTACAGGCCTATGGCATTAGCGGGTTTTCTCGTGTCTTTAAGGAAAACGCGAGCAGGGAGAAAAGCCCTCTCCTGTTACACAATCCATGTTTTCTTACCTCGACAGCAAGCGACAGAGTCGCAGCTATCAGCAGCACAAAGGCCGTCCTTTCGCCCATGCTGTAATCCCTACGGCCGCGGCGCAACGCTGTTTGATAGTCGGAATAAATCTACTTTCTCTATTCCTCTGGTGTTGATGCGTTATGAGAATGTGCGAGATGCGCAGCTGCGCTAGCCCCAAGTCACGTGATCCGACGTGGAACCACTGGAATGGGCAAGTGGGCGTGGCGTAAGTGGAGCGGTGGTCAGGTATTAGCTGTCAAACAAACGTCAGTCATCAGGTGTGAAACAACATTCAGGATATTACAATTAAGCCTTTAACGGGAACAGTTATTCCAGAAGAAAAGACTCCAGGACTCTAAAGGAGGAAGGACATGGAAAATATTCCAGAACATTCCTATCAACGGAGTGAATCTTTTAATTCGCCAGCTGTTGGTTCTTCAGTCCAATAACAGTTGATTGAGCAAATGCATCTTTTTTTTCTTTGTTTACTGAATGTTTTTTTTTTAATTTTATTTTATTGCTGATCGTGTAGTTAGTGTGCCAATTAAGTTAGATTAGACGCATTTGTTTTGAATTTCATCAAACCGATTATAAAGTCAAGCTTTATGAGTCATAAATCATTATGAAGCGTGCGTCTGACCCGCTGTTCTATTTTGTAATTACAATACAGCAAAGAAAAAGCCGAAATGAAAGCAGTATTCCGTGTGTCACTGCAAACAAAGAGAGAGAGAGAGAGAGAGAGCACAACATGGCCAGAACTGTGCTTTGATAAGTACTGGAAATCTTGAGAAATCTTGAGTCATCATTTCTAAACTTATTCAGTTATGACCGAAGGCATTTCTAAAGTGTTCACTCATCTGTATTCAGCATCAAGCTCCTGTTTGAAGCACTTAAATATAAATAATGCAATAACACTTTGTGTAAATTGTGCAAAAGCCGCCTACCGCATGACCTCAGGATATCTTACGAAAATGTATTTGTAGATAATAGCGGATATAATGAGCTTGTACCGTTTCAGTGTTTCAAATGTTAATTTTATTAGCTCATACTATTAAGTCATACTTAATCACAGAATGACAGATTGATGATAGTTTATTATTTTTTCTGTTGTTTGCATCACCTACAGGCAAAGCATGATACAATGGTAGGATCTACAGCTACAGCTGGTACAAAGCCTGCCACTTTATATTCACACATGTCACAATATCATGTTTTATCTTGATTTTTGGGTACGAGGACCTTGGATTCTTACCCACCATGCAGCTCTTCCCACCACCCAGCCCTTATCACATAACACCTAGAAGCTTCAAGACACACGAAGCCAGCAGCCCATATCTTTTCAAGCTGCTGATCTTGCAGTGTCACAGGGCAGCATAATGCACTCAGAGGAAAGCTCTCTTCTGTACATGATCTCACAGATGCCCACAATTAACTGGTGTCATTGTGACTGACAGGAGAAACAGAATTTGCCAAAGAGCATGGACATTTTTGCTCTCTTGGTTCCCAGACAGTGGTGGCTGGGGGTGAGGATTTGAACTCAGGATGATAGGGCAAATCCAAACCCTTGTGCTGCTATTTTAAAGCTGTCACATGCAAGAATGTTATCACAGAAGGGAAAGTGTTTTAAAGACACTCACCTACAAAACTAACAGCCTGAATAGGCTTAAACTAGATTTTTAGTAAAACATTTTTTTTTCACTAGTTTCTGTTGCAAGCTGTTCTGCAAGATATGTAATGGACTACACTTTCAAGAAGCAGTTTTTGAGCACAAGCATGTCTCTGGTGTATTGTTTCATTTTATTGTTTCAGATTTAATTGTGTACCCTTGAGATGTTTTTGGAACAATATTACACTAAAACAGTTGACAAAACCCAGCAAAGAAATATCACAAAGTTTTATAACAATGTTTCTGGGTATGCAACTGAACACACAATAGCTGGTCAGCATCCACCAATGCTTGTCCTTAGCACTGCAGATATGCACGACATGTAAGCAGCTCACAGGAAGGTTGCATGAAAGACAGCAAAAGTATGTCTGCATGCCATGAATACCCTTAAACCTCTTATTTGAATCATGATGCTCTTCCTTTTTGCATAATTTACTAATTTGTAGATTTAATTAAAAATTAAATGTACTTTAACCTACAAACAATAACCTATAATGACAAAATGAAAACATTTATACATGTTAGCAAATTAAATTAAATCAAAACTGAAATCTTTGACATTTCTACAGTCTTTGCATGGATACATGGATTTGGGCAGTTTCTCCCATTTTCCTTGCAGATCATTTCAAGCTAAACCAGAGTGGATTTGGAGTGTCAGTTCAAGCCTGTGGTTTGAGCCTGTGAAGGTGCTGTTATGGCTGTTATGGGGCAGTGGGGGGTCAAGTGGTTAATGCTCTGGGTTGTTGATCAGAAGGTTGGGATTTAAGTCCCAGCACCAACAAGCTGCCACTGTTGGACCCTTAAGAAAGGCCCTTAACTCTCTCTGCTCTAGAGGTGGTGCATCTTAGCTGCCTTGGTGCTCTGACCCCTTCTTTCTAAGCTGAGATATGCAAAGACAAGAATTCCACTGTATTGTAATGTATGTGTGGCAATAATAAAGGCTTCTTCTTATGCAAGATTCTGATTAAAGCCCAGGAGCTAAATTCTGTATTCCTGGACTAGACTTTGTATATATTTGCAGACATTTACACCACCCATTTATCCTTTTAATATAGCAATATTTATAAATATTTATAATTTAGTATTTAACTGTAACTATTTCAGCCCAATGTTGCACAGCATGCATTTGTTTATGCAAATTATTCCTCACAAACAGTCCATACTTTTTCTTCCATCTCCTATTTATCTTTCTATGTCGAACTACCATTTTCAGGTCTTTCCACAGATGTACTATAGGGTTCAACTCTGGGCTTTGGCTAGGTGACTTAAGAACATTCAAAGACTTGTCCTGAAAGCCACTGCAGCATTGTCTTGGTTGTAGTGCACTGGGTTACTGTCTTGCTCAAAGGTGAACCTTCACCCCAGTTTGAATACCTGTTTTGTTTGTTTGTCCAGCCATAGCACTTGGACCCAGAAACATCCTTCCATTTTTGCCTAATTAGCCAAGAGAATCTTCTTCCTTTTGCTCTCAGAATCCTAGATGTGCCTGCCATAGGCCTTTCACCGTAAAGGCATAGCCATTCTACCATAAAGCACTTATTGATGGAAGTATTTCTGAGATGATTGGAATTTTGGTGGGTTTGTCCATTGTTTGAAGAGGACTTCTAAAGCTCTGTTAGAATGGCCATTTGTTTCTTGATAAGTCCCTCATCAAAACCCTTATCGCTTGTTTACTGAGTTTGGCTAGACAGCCAGCTTTAGAAAGAGTCCTGGTGGATCCAAACTCCTTCCACAACACTTAAAGCTTTAGACATGGTTTTATACCCATGCACAGACCTCTGTCTTAAAAAAGTTTGCTCTGTCTTGCACTTCTTGGCTTGTTTTGTGGTCTGACATGCATGGAAATAGTTGTACTTCGTACATACAGCAGTGTGTCATTTACTTGAATTTGTTATAGGTGGACTCCAGTGTAGAGACTTCCTCAAGATAATCAAAGCAAAACAGGATGCACATGAGCTCAATGTAGAATGCCTTATCCAAGGGTTTGAGTAACGAAATCAGATATCTCCGTTTTTGACTTTTAGAGTTATTGGTCATTGTATATTGATTAATGGCAACTAAAGTAAATGTAATCCATTTTAAAGTATATTTAAAATACACTTAAGTGTACAGAAAGTGAAAGGGACTGAATACATTGTGAACTGTACACAAATACACATTAACAAACCAGGTCTTCCATGAAAAATATGGTTATACCAATATCTGGTTTATACCAGATATATAAGTCAGGATGATGTGTATAGATGCTTGCATAGTAATTATTGCATAATTGTCTTGTCAGATCTTAACTGGGTAGTTTTGTGTTTGCCAAACCAGAATTTAAAAAGCATGGATATCAAATAACAACAAAGGAGAGTTGTTATCTGTAGGAATCATAAAAATAAAGCAACATGGGCTCTACTTTGATTTGTAAAGTGTTTTTTTTATTTAAATAAAGCTAATTTGGATGATTAATTATAAACAAAGTCAATGCGTATCAAATTTCTAAAGCTTGTTTACTTGTCTGTATTCAGTAGTATCAAGTGGCTCATGTAGTGAAGTTAAATACCAAATTAAAATACCACTGTTTACACTACATTAGTTTCTAAGGATGTGCAGAAGCTGCACTCCAGCGGTCTGTAGGATGTGTGACAGCCATCTAGCATACATACATATGCATAGATAAAATCTTGGCTTATGACATAATTACAGAGCAAACAAATGTCATGTGGAGGCTTTGCTTGCTGAGTTGTGCACATGGTATCTGGACAAAGCATATGAGTATTTAAACCCAATGGCAAATAGGGAATCAGTATTTATGAGCTTGTAAGCTTGTGAAAGTGGTTTTCATTTTCTTGCAACCCTTTCTGAATACTAGTATGTTGTTATGTAAATATGCATAATAAATATGTATAATACAAATGGTCAAAAATTTGGAGACACCTGACCATCACATCCATATGTGGATCTTTCAAGTGTTGCCACATTTTAATGTGGCATTAAAATTTCCCTGGACTCAAACCCAAAAAAATTACATTGCTCTTGTGCACAGAGTGAGGTCCATGAAGATATGGCTTACCAAGGGTGGAATGGAAGAACTTGAGTGGCCTGCACAAAATCCTAACCTCAGTCCCACTTTTAGGATAAATTGAAGTCTGATGCACAGACTTCAGGCTGCTTTGCTCGACATCAGTGCCTGACTTCACTAATGTTCTTATGGCTGAAATCTGAGGCTATATTAGATTAGGGGAAAAATCATCATCTTTTTCCAACCTGACTAGTTAGGGTGAGTTACTATAGATTTCCTGTCAACTTAGACCAGTCTGGTCATTCTCCTGCGATCTCTCTAATTATGTTACAGCCTGAAGTCCCTCCACAAACTCTAAAATTCCCAGAAGATCAGCAGTTACCCAAAATACCTGAACCAGCGCATCTGACACCAACAGCTAAGCCAAATGACTGACTGATTAGATTACTGCATAAATAAACAGATAATGAAAACTTAACTGGGCTCATTGTGTAAAGAGCAACTTGCCAAAAGAATAACATGTTCACTGCTATCAAATTACCTTAATTCCTAGGACTTAGAAAGTGTGCACATCACTATCAGAAGTAGAGTGGAACAAACACATTCCTCTGCTTAGGCTGGCAAGTTTTTACATGCTATTTTTATACACAAGCAATAATTTATGTGGTGCTGTTTGGAGTATTTATATTCCTACATGCAAATAAGATAATTATTAATCAGACAATTATTCATTGAAACGGACAGCTCGAAATAATCTGTTTTATCAGAACTGGAACATTCCATTACTAGTACCATGCACACTGTTGCTGCTCTTGCCCTATAGATGTCACTGGTGTATCCTGAAAACACAAGAGTGCAGTTCCCTTTTAAGCAAAATGCCTCATTCATCCCCATTTCATATGAAGAAGTAATGTTAAGTTGCTGTGTTTCATGCTACCGTAAGCAGCCATATAACCATACATCCTGTTGTTGTTCAGAACAGTCAAGCGAAGCCCTTGAGAGAGTTAGTAACAAAACTGTAAACCCCCTAGGGAACCCCATCATAACAAACCTTTGCTTCATTCAGTCATCTCAGCCATAATGAGCAGAAACACGCACCCTAAAACAGTATTAAGATGACACCTTACAGTGACTACCAATTCCATTTTGTATGTAGAAATGTCCTTTGGGAAGACACACTACTCACTAACTAATGGCAAATCTGAGTGCTGAGTACTGCATCCCCATCCTATTCCCCTGCCTAGTTCACTATGCTACTACCTACGGCATACCCTGAAGAAATACAACCAGACTTCATTCTGCCAAGAGACAATTATTAAGTGAAATTGAAGAACTGCTGATTTATCACATAGGCAAGAACATGATTTCAGTATCTCACACTTGGTCTTGAATAGCGAATTGTAACAGTAACCAGTCCTGTCAACAACCAAAGTTTGATAATCATTAACATCAGTTCTCTTAGCTAACTGTTATACAGTATGTTCCAGTTAAGACATAATCCTCTAATAACTTCATATATTATACGTTTGATGTGCCATATTAATTGAGCCTTTTTGTAAAATAATGAATGAACCAAACGTTAATTGAGCCTTTTTGTAAAATAAAAATGATCTGAATAGTCCTCTTGGCTATAATGAGAAAACCTCTGTGCTAATGACTTCTCTCAAAATTAATTTGAGTGAGGTGAGTTAAAGCAGCCTGTCCTTTAAAAATGTACTTACTGAAGCTGGGATTCTCAAGAAAGATCAATTTTGAAAAAATAAAAAAATACAATAAATATATATATATATATATATATATATATATATATATATATAAATAAATAAATAAATAAAAATCAGTTGTTCTGAAGTTAGTCTGTAACACTAAACAGGTGACAAAGAACCCAAGATAATAAAAAAAAAAATCAAGAAATCAAGAATCAAGAATATGCAAAAAATCAAGAATGGCTAAAACTCTTCTATATGTATGAACTATAAACAAACAGATAAACACAGAGCAAGAGTAGTATCAGTGCAAGAACATCATAGAAATGACTTCCATGGCCACAGGTGTATAAAATCAAGCACCTAGGCATGCAGACTGTTTTTACAAACATTTGTGAAAGAATGGGTCGCTCTCAGGAGCTCAGTGAATTCCAGCGTGGAACTGTGATAGGATGCCACCTGTGCAACAAATCCAGTCGTGAAATTTCCTCGCTCCTAAATATTCCACAGTCAACTGTCAGCTGTATTATAAGAATGTGGAAGTGTTTGGGACGACAGCAACTCAGCCACGAAGTGGTAGGCCACGTAAACTGACGGAGCGGGGTCAGTGGATGCTGAGGCGCATAGTGTGAAGAGGTCGCCAAGTTTCTGCAGAGTCAATCGCTACAGACCTCCAAACTTCATGTGGCCTTCAGATTAGCTCAAGAACAGTGTGCAGAGAGCTTCATGGAATGGGTTTCCATGGCCGAGCAGCTGCATCCAAGCCATACATCACCAAGTGCAATGCAAAGCGTCAGATGCAGTGGTGTAAAGCACGCCGCCACTGGACTCTAGAGCAGTGGAGACGCGTTCTCTGGAGTGACGAATCGCGCTTCTCCATCTGGCAATCTGATGGACAAGCCTGGGTTTGGCGGTTGCCAGGAGAACGGTACTTGTCTGACTGCATTGTGCCAAGTGTAAAGTTTGGTGGAGGGGGATTATGGTGTGGGGTTGTTTTTCAGGAGCTGGGCTTGGCCCCTTAGTTCCAGTGAAAGGAACTCTGAATGCTTCAGCATACCAAGACATTTTGGACAATTCCATGCTCCCAACTTTGCCCCTTTTGCCCCTTCCTCTTCCAACATGACTGTGCACCAGTGCACAAAGCAAGGTCCATAAAGACATGGATGACAGAGTCTGGTGTGGATGAACTTGACTGGCCTGCACAGAGTCCTGACCTCAACCCGATAGAACACCTTTGGGATGAATTAGAGCAGAGACTGAGAGACAGGCCTTCTCGTCCAACATCAGTGTGTGACCTCACAAATGCGCTTCTGGAAGAATGGTCAAAAATTCCCATAAACACACTCCTAAACCTTGTGGACAGCCTTCCCAGAAGAGTTGAAGCTGTTATAGCTGCAAAGGGTGGACTGACGTCATATTGAACACTATGGATTAGGAATGGGATGTCACTTAAGTTCATATGTGAGTCAAGGCAGGTGAGCGAATACTTTTGGCAATATAGTGTATTTGTGACAATGCGGAAAAACAACACTGTACACCAACACCATCACACCATCACAGTAATGGAGTATGGTGGATCAAGCATCATGGTTTGTAGCTGATTTGCTGCTCCAGGTCCTGGATAGCTTGCACTAACTGAGAGAAAACAAAATTAAAATTGCATTCATACACTATAATTCATTGTATTATGTAAATGGCCAAATTCAGTGTCCTAAAAATAAAATACTGTGACATTACCTGAAAAGAACTGTTCATGCAGATTTTTGCTGAAGGTCTAAAATTTCTCTTGCCCGTTGTGGGAACAGCACCTACGAAAGGCAGCGGAGGTTATTACCGAGCTTCTACCAGTTATTACATACTTAGGATCAAATTCCTTTTCACTTGGGTGAAGATCAGACAATGGTGTTTGAGTAATAAATGCAGGAAGTAATTACAGGTCATTACAAGTGGTCTGCAACTACTAAGTACTACGTCTTTTGTTTAAAACATTTGATCAATCTATGTACCAATCTACACTCACCAGCCACCTGGTGGACCTAACAATGTGAACTACTCATTTATGCAATTATCCAAATCATGTGGTGTAAAGCGCAGTGCATAATATCATGCAGATTGAGGTCAAGAGCTTCAGCTAATGTTCAGATGAAACAGATTAGGGGAAAATGTGATCTCATTGACTTTGACCATAGCTTGGTTGTTGGTGTTGGTGGCCAGTTGGGCTGTTTCAATTCATAAACTGATAATTTACACCTGGGCTTACACAGAATGGTGTAGAAAAAAACAAAAAAACCCAAATCTAGTAAGCTACAATTCTGCAGGTGGAAAACCTTGTTTCTGGGAGTCCAGAGGAAACTGGTCATACTGGTTTACACTGAAACAAAGGGTGCAGTAACTCAAATTTGCCCTCGGTACAACTGTGGTGAGCAGAAAAGCATCTCATAAACATTACTGTATATATCAAGGCTTGAGTTGCATGGGCTACAACAGCAGAACAGCACATCAGGTCAAATCTTTGTTATCCAAGAGCAGGAATCTGAGTCTATCTATAGTAGGCACAGGTTCATTCACAAAACTGGAAAGCTGATCTTTGTTTTTTGTTTTTTTTTATCGTCTCAAATCGACGAACTAAACTCTTGATCTCTATCTGCATGACTGCTGCTGCAACATGATTGGCTGATTGGATAAACATTTAAAGCAAGTGTACGTGTTTCTATTGAAGTGGCGTTCAGCGTGCCTAATCATAATAAGCCATTTAGATGAGCATTTAAAATATTTAGCTTATTTGTTTGTTCGTTTTAAAGCGAAACACATGTTGAATTTAGAAGAGCGTTGATAAGTCACCACCAATAGGAAAGAGCGCGTGGGCAAGAGAGACAGCGCATGCGATATAGGTAGAGGAGAGAGGCACGCGCTCGAGGCAGGACTCAGTCAGAGCACAGGGCGACTGCACGGGTCAGAAGCTGAACACTGCTTCAAAACGGCGATGTCAAGGTTTGTAACATGCACGTTTTCTTTGGACTTCGGTCTTTTGCTATATGGTTGTTTGATTTGTTTTATGCGCTTTTCAGTGACGTTATTTACGTGTTTTAAACGTTTCTGGTCAAGACGGCTTAAGACGTCTTAGCGGAATCGGATTTATATATGAAACGAACAGCACTTATCTAAAGTTAGTGTAAATGTCCAGTGTGAAGGAGAGTTGTGATACTGCACATTCTTTAATGGCGTCGAAATCGAAAGTTATCCACACTAAGAAATGGACAAGGCAGAAGTGGCAGAAGTTGTTTAAAAGCAGACATTTTAGTAGTTTCATATACCCGCAAATTAAAGCAGTACGAAAGTAGGAATTGAAACATCTAACATGGATATATCTATTGCAGCAGTGGCTCACACTGAAACAAATATTCAGACTTTGTTTTGTCCTTCAGATTGAATAAACACACGCAATCAGTGTAAACAGAGAGCTGAACATGTAGTTAAGCGGTGGTGTTGCTGAGCAGACAGTAGAAGATTGTTTTCTTCTTGCCTTCTTTACGGTCTAAAAGTTGAGAGATCTGGGATTTTTTTTTGTCATAATGTTTTGCACAAAGAAAAAACAAATAAATACTAAGAAACACAGCTTTCACCGGTCACTTTAATAAAAATTCCTGTCCACCTGATCACAGGTAATGCTCATTAGCAGTAGTGTAATTAAACAATCCTGTGAAAGCAGAACAATCCATGACATTACACAGATACGAGAGCTTCAGTTACTGTTCACGTCATACATCGGAATGAGGGGGGAAATGTGATCTCTTTGACTTTAATTGTTTCAGAAACTGCTGATCTTGTTGGATTTTTAGATTAAACAGTATCGAAAGTTTACACAGAATGGTATGAATAACAAAACCCATCCTGTGTGCGGGGGATCTGCAGGCTGAAACTCAGATAAATCTGCTCTGACCTCATGTGAGATAATAGTAACTCAGATATGCATTCTCAGAGCACACATCACACTTTTTCTTTATCTGATGTTTGATTCGAACCTTCATTTACCTGAAGCTTTGACTTGTATATGCAAATTTTTCATTGTCATGTTGGTACATGAATGTGCAGGCGTACCTACACTGTTCCTAATAAAGTGGACGGTGAGTGTAAATCTGTTTTTCACATTTAGAGCAATAAATACCATGGTGGGACAGGAAAATCTACATAGGGCACAGGGTCAGTGTGATCAGGGAGATCGGCGCTGATTTATCTGGGATGTTATGCTGGTTTGATTTACCTGACTTGCACTTGCTGGAATGCTGCCAAGGTGTGTGTGCTTGTGTGTGTGTGAGAGAGAGTGAGAGAGAGAGAGAGAGAGAACGAGAGAGAGAGACACTAAGGGCACATTTGTTTTGTTTTATATATTTTTTCTTATTTGATTAAATTGTTAAACAGCAATAATATCCTCTTCTCTACACAAAGCCCAGTGACCCCATAGCCCCATTTGTTTCAGCTCAGAACAAAAATGTCACAGTCTTGATGTTTGAGATCGTTTGGGCTGAACTAAAAAAAATGTGATTCATAAGTCTTATGATATACTTCCCTTGTCATTAACAACTTATGCTATAAACTTCCCCCAGATTCCTTATCACTACAGGTTTGACTTCTTTAACATCAGATATATCAAACTGGAACAAATTGTTTGGCAGAGTAAATATTCCGAAACCGGAATTTTCTGATCAGACGAGAGTTTCATATTTCTGTCAGTTCTATGTTGAAACGATAGGAATGCTGTATAGGGTTTTATTTGTTGATTTGTTTTGACAATACATATAAAGGACTGCGTAAAAAGTAGCCTATTATCTATACCACACCACTGATAATAGGTGAGCTGTAATAAACACTTAAATAAACACTTAAATAAACACTATTAAATCAAGCTCCCTCGTTTGAAATAGCAGCTTTCTTGTTATCTCGAATCAGAAGAGGCTGTATGGGTAAAAAAAAATTTTCACTGATTTTTGCAAGTGTACTAGCTAAGAAAAACAGCAATGTTCATGCCAGGAATGATGACTGAAATATTACAGTGGACCGAATCTAGTAAATACGATCAATCAGCACTCTTTGGTGCTGATTTCTAAAGCAAGATCAAACATGAAGCAACACCTACACACATTCATGGCACAGCAAACTCTTGCGTTCATGGATCATGGCCCTTGCTGATTCAGTCTGGGCTTAGAGAAATCAGGAAATGTGGAATAGGAAGTTCATATTTGGCAGTGGAGAATGCAACGTTCACTAAGACGTCTAGGGTTACAGAGAGCTGTGACAGTCTGTAGCACAGCAGTCTAAAAGCAGAAAGGGAAGAGTCCCACAGATCAGACATACCCTCTTGTGATTCACAGCAGATATTTGAGCATTCCAGATCTCTTTGCTCTAGCTACCCTGACAAAGATCAAATGTTTACTGGAGATGAATGAGTGAAATATTACTATAAATAAAATATAATAAATATAAAATAATACACATTTTTAATAGTTCAAAATGGTTGCTACTAGTTTTTAAATCTGCGGTTCCTCTTTGTCGTTTGTTATAACTATATATGAATAGCATACAGTGACAAAGACCAGATAAGCATATCTATTTAAGTTTACTTGACATATAGGCTGATATGTGACTCTTTTGTTTTCCAGTTAATACTAGGCCACAGGCCTGTACAGTTAACAGGAGTTGAGTCATCTTGTTCCAGTTTAGGTGTATTGTACAGATATTTTTTTTTCAAAGAATGACAGAAATTGGCAGTGAGTAGAAGAGAAGATATCTTTATGAATATGAAAGGTTTTGTTTATGACTGCATTAGCCTAAGCTCAGCTCATTTGTGATCCAAATACAAAGACTGCATTTGACGTAGGCTGGATGTGCATGTCTTTTACATCTAACCTGGTCCTTTTCTTTTAGGTCTGCTCTTTTGGTGTGGCTCTTGGCTGTGTCATGTATGGGTAAGTAAAATTTTTGGCTAGTTTTAGAAATCAGACTGGATATTCTCACAGGGAACTGAAATCGGAACAGCTGAGGCTCATGCGACCTCTAAATAATGATCACGTGTGGGGAAAAAAGCCCAGACATGAGGCAGCATTGTTATTCTTCTCTAGACAAAATAGTATGAAATCTATCTCACATTCTACTGAGTGAAAGTTTTTTTTTTTTTTTACAGTTACACTGGGTGTATCCCAACATAACTCGATTCAAGATTGGTTGTGATAAGTCACTTCGGATAGTTTTGCAATGAATCAGCCTAGGTTTGAATAAACGTGGGACGAGGGAGCGTATGTTAACTTACGCAAACATTATGAACTAGTCCTTGTGAAAAAGGAAGTAGACTTTGGAAACCAAGATTCTTGAAGTGAAATGAGAACAAAGCTTGACACCATGGAAAGTCTAATAGATATCTATCTATATATTTCTGCATTTTTTTTACACACACACACACACACACACGTGTGTGTTCACATGGCACATGTTTTTCAGAACTTACCTAGTGGTTATAGCCCTAAAGGCTAGATTCTTTATTTCATCAGACAATACTTGATTATGTAAGTGGCTTGTGCAAGTGTAAGTCCATACTTTAGACCAACAGGAAAGGTTTTCTTCCTCTTTTACCATGAGAGTATAAAGTAATTCTACACTGTGCTAGCTGAGTAGTATCCTGTATCTCTTTTCAGTGATGTGGAGGTTGTGCATTGTATACCAGCCTGTGTACCAGTTCTGTCAGAGTATTTTGTTTTGTCTTCCAGGTCTTGTCCTGACAATTCCTATTTAATATCATTTACTAAATCCATTTTCAGGACGTGATTAGAGGTTAGAAGATGCTCTAGGGTTGTATAATTCTGGATATATAAAAACTCATTACAATTCCCTAGAAGTGGAAATCTTTCTTTAATCTTTCTGTTCTTCCACTGGGAACCTTCACTATCTCTTAATTATTAATATATTTATTTATATGAATAGTTACATTCACCTTGCATTTTATTAGGAATACCTGTACATCTGCACATTTTTGCACTTATGTTATCAGCCAGTCACATGGCTCCAGCACAATGCACAATGCTATCATGGGCATAGACCCATCCAAAGATATGACGGAAATGACCAGAACTGTTTCCAGATTTCAGTTGTCCAGTTTGGGTGACTGTGTCCTTGATAGCCTTAGCTTCTTGTTCTAGGCAGACATGAGTGGAACCTGATGTGGCCTTCTACTGTTGTAGCTCCTCCACCTTAAGATATTATGTATTGTGTGTTTTGAGATGCTTTTCTGCTCAACACTGTTGTAAAAAGTAATTGAGTTACTATATCCTTGTCAGCTCAGAACAATCTGGTCATTCACCCCGATCTGTCTCATCAACAAAGTGTTTCAGCCTGCAGTACCCCTGCTAACAGAATATTTTCGATTTTCACACCATTCTGTATAATCTCTAAAGACTGTTTTGTGTGAAAATCCCAGTTGCACAAACCAGCACAATTGGTTCTAACAATCATTGGTTACAAGGGTAAACTAACAGAGTTTCTCCATTTTGATGTTTGATGTGAACATTAACTGAAGCTCTTGACTTGTAGCTGAGTGTATTAATCATATGTCATATTGCCAGGTTTTTGATAATATTCAAGCATGAGGACTGTGAAGGCCTTTCCAAATCCTTTATTTTGTTCATGAAGTAGTTCATGATTAATTTTGAGGTATGACTGCCAGACATAGTTTCTAAATGTTTTGGAGAAGAATCCATTCTTCTCCACTGTCCACCTGCATTATATTGTCTGTGCCACTCATCTGTGTGCCACTCATTCCCAAAGCAGGAAACTGCCATGCTCACAAGGCTTCTCCACATACTTTTCATTAACTTGTTTTCACATGAAATCATTTCACTAACTAGCCCAGATACACACAATACTTGATTATGTAACAGACATTTGTATGTGCATGCTTTAGACTTGCAGGTAAAGGTTTCTTCCTCTTTTATCATGTTAGAATAAAGTAATGCTACACTGTGCTAGCTGAGCCATCCTGTATCTCTTTTCAGTAATGTTGAGGTTTTGCATTGTGTACCAGCCTAAGGGCAGTTCTGTCAGAGCATTTTTCTTGTGTTTCAGGACTGTCCCTATTTAATATCATTTCCTACATGCATTTTCAGGAAGTGATTAGAAGTTAGAAGCAGCATACATAATAACATAAACATAACAAATTATATTATTAATAATAACAATAAAAATAGTAATAATAAGTGCAACTATAGATCAACTGGAAGGATGGCAAAGCTTTTGTACATGCGATAAATTTCCCCATCAGCTAAATTCAGGAAAAAAAAACCCAAGTGTAATGAAACCATTATATAATCACATCATTATGCTCTTTAGGAGATGCTATAGGAGTGAACTTATATTACCGAATTTATTTCACCCTTTCTATAATTTTTTCAGGATTTATATAATATTATCTATTTATGCTATATAATAAACAAAA
Organism: Hemibagrus wyckioides; assembly: GCF_019097595.1. Lineage (NCBI taxonomy): Eukaryota > Metazoa > Chordata > Actinopteri > Siluriformes > Bagridae > Hemibagrus > Hemibagrus wyckioides. The sequence goes on from NC_080715.1 coordinate 19,721,407, forward strand.
CAAAACAATCAATCTTACACGTTTCTCATCTGAAGTTTAAGTATTAAATCTGTTAATCTCTTCATGTTGCAGACAGCAGAGCAGCAGTGTCAAGCCAGACTCTGCATGTCAATGTTGGGGAGAGTGTCATGTTGCCGTGCCCGTGTTCTGAAGATACTAATAAGCTCGTATGGCAGATTGGTGAGGAGACAGTCGTGAATCATTGTTGTGTGGATGATCATCCACCACACGGAACCTATGGTGAAAGGACCCAAGTCTTCCTGTTGAATACAAAAGGAAATTGCTCACTACTCCTCCATGATGTGTCCTTGATTGATCAGGAGACATTTACATGCTACGTTTTTGAAGGGAAACATAACGTAATGAAAAGACATAATGTTGGATTGAAAGTGGAAGGTAAGCTATTAAGCTTTGAGATTCTATGTATTTCAGCTTACCATTCGGATAGATAAAGCAGCACTGGATGCTATTATGTAGAAATGCTAAATGATTGTCATTGTTGTCATTATTCAGAGGCTGTTTCCATAATCCATGATCCGAGCCCTCGAAATGGACAGCCTACTCAACGTGAGTACAGTATCAGCAGTATTGTTTTTGTGCTGTTAATTTTCATTTCTCTCCAATATGAGTGCCTTGTTTAGTCTATTTTCGATTTGGCCATATTTCTTACTCATGTTTTGTCTTTGTGTGAATGATGCTCATAGTAATTGAATGTGATAGCATCTGAAACAAAACTGATATTTGAAACAGAACTCTATTCTACTCTAGAATCCTGATCATCATGCCTCTGAGTACGATCTGAAAAAACAGTCACAATAATCAGCTTGTTGTTTTGTTTTTATCAGAACCTCATACAGCGTATGTGGTTGGAGTTCCCTTGTCACTGGTACTGGTAATCCCGACGGTACTAATTGTGGTACTTCTTATCCGAAAGCGTCGGCAGAGAAGACCAATAAAGGTACAAAAGATTCATTTTATTCCATAGTATAGTGCATCATTGCTTTTCTCAAGTATCTAAAACATGCATCGTAACAGATCACATGAAAAACACAACTGCACAGTTACCTACTACTGTTTTAAAGTTTAATGATCACTAAATAACAACAACTTGAATTAAATTGATCAAGGTCGTTCTGGTTTCTCATAACTAAGTACTCATTCAAGTAAAATGAAAATGAAAATAACACTTTCCTCATACAGAAATATATATGTGTAATAATGGTTGGTAAACACTTTTCCTAATGTTATAGGGGGTGATCTTCGGTCCACAAGCATTGGCTGAAATGAACCACACTCCTGTGTGACCTGATGCATTTTGGATGAGGCAATAATGATGAAATCACCTCACTGTGAAGTTCACTTGCATAATGATCTGATCACCAACACAGAGCATTCCAGATCTGTAGACACATATTATCAGTAGACACACATTATTTTATTTTATTTTATTTTTTATTTTTTTTACTTTGTTGAACTCTGTAATATTCCTCTTAGGGCTTTTCACACTTGAAATAGTTAACCCTGGGCCATTCTAATCCCCAGGTAAGCATAATCTTCTTTCTATGCCTCACACTGCTCACGTTTTTTCCGGGGTTAACAGTTAATCCAGCGTATTCATACTCTTTCATTTCACATTCTGCATTCCTAAACTCTGGGTTAACATTCTAAATAGCGTATTTTTACTGTCAGCAACCATGAAAAATATATAGCACACAACCAGTTTCAATAACAGCTTTTCTCTTGTCTTGTTGATAAGTATCTGGTTTGGCATCACAATGCTTCAGAGCATGGTTTCATAAAAAGTGTAGCCAACACCACTTCTAAATTACAAATGTGAAAAATTCTTGTACCTGGGGTTAAAAGAAACGAATGAAGATAACCTGGGTTCATGCACAGTGTGAAAAGTCCTCTTGTATCAATGTACATATATTTTAACAGTTACATGCATTTAAGTGACAGATACCTGCATCCAATGATACTTAACAGTGTGTCAGAATCCAAATTAAAACACATAGCTGGTAGGCTTCTGAGTGGTGCAAAAGGAAAGAGGTCACTCAATTGTAAACTGAAAAATAAAATTCTGATAATGCAGGGTATGTGGAAGAGGGCAGACAGCTCTATCCTCATGCGTCTTGGTGGTAGCACATGCTAGCGTTCACCTTCTTTGGTTGGTAGCTGTCATATTACCGGGAAGTTCCATCAAAATGCAGAAACAAATTTAGAGATCTTATATGTAATACTTTCCTATTGTAAGTATTCAGTTAGGTTTAACGTATTTTCTGGTCCAGTTCCTTATTGTTTCCTGTGATCGTCTTTGCGAGTGCCATGCTAAGCAAATTTGCAGCTGACGTTACAGTTATGAAACATGCAAGGAGGCAAATGTTCAGTACAAAGATTTCACAATAGCTTGGTATCGTGAAACTGTACAGTCACTACTAAAACGTTCTCTCTGACAGGAACAAGATAATTACTGTGATGCGGTGACTAATAAAATATTAATCCATTGTTTTCCATTCGGAGATGAAAGAATGACTAAAGCCTATAAAACCATGAATAGACTCTAATGAAAATGAGGTAACGGATTACACTCAGTTTCACCATAGGGTGCAGTAGCTGTGCATAGATAGCACTTGCAAGCATCCGTGTGAAGTGTAAAATGAGAACTGGGGCAAATTTTGACCTCGCTGACCTTCCAGGCGTGTGCAGATGAGGGCCATGAGACTGTAGTTGTGCTATATGGAACAGTGCCAGTGTGTGTCATGCTGACTGAGAGGACACAAATAGTTTCAAAGCACATTTCCTTCTTGCTCTTGTGCAAATATGTAGCAGAAGCTTGCTCAGAGTCTTTTGGTGATGGGGTGGGATGGGGGTGCCAGTATTGGAATGAGCATGGGGGTAGCCAGTACACAGTTAACTTGAAAAACTATTATCAGTGCATCAATAATCAAATATATAAGCTTAATATCATTTTACTAACTGGTGGCACACACGCTTTTTTTACTGGCCAGTTTTATGTGAAAATCTTCGCAGCATATTTAATTGCAGATATATTTCGCCCAGTAATACTCTTTTTGGAATGTAAGTAAGCTTGGCTTTTTTCTGGCAGAAAGCCCAGAACCGGAAATTCAAGTATCATTGTTGACAACAGAAATGAGTAGGTTTAACAAGGTGGGAAAGGAAAGCATTTTTCAGTAGTTATTATGTGTAATTATTTATAATTTCATTATACTTTTCTTTAATTTTATGCCATAAAACCTCCCTTCACAGAAACAAACTAGGCAAATAACAGATTGATATAAGTAACAGAGCAACAACAACAAGTTAATGAGTGCAAATAAACTTGTCTATTCAGTGCTCCACCCTGGACCTCTGTACCAGCTGCTGTATAATAGTTTCAAAGGTCCCTGGTTTATCTCCTGTCTGTAATCTCTAAAGGAGGTACTTAATGTGCAGAAGATTAGCTGGCCACACTGTTTTTTTTAAGTGAAATTATTGGACAATCACAATTATATGCAGTTTGTGTAGCTTTGATAGATAACTGAGTTACTGGCATTACTTGTGTAATTAAATCTACACCTAGGCTTGTTTTCTTCTGGTGTGTTTTTATTGTAATACTCCCTATGGGATATTTTTCTTCCTTGTATTTAATACAAACTCAACACGAATTTGAAGTGTATTTTCATACGCCTGAGTGCTAATAAACTTTACAGAACTTTTCTATACTTGTGTATTGTATTAATTGGTATTAACTGATGTATTCAAAAACCATATCCATATCCATACACGATTCAATTATGGGTTTTTTAGTTACAACCTGCCTTACAAATTGTAGAACAGGGCTGTTTTTCAAAAAGAAAAAAAATGACAGCAATGCTACTTCCCTCTTGCTGCTGCTTCTGCTTGTCTGATTTTATGTAGATCAAAGGTGAATAAGAAGCTAAAGGGAAAGCTGATGTGTTCATTTTTAGCCGTTTTTGGAGAATTTCGCAGTGACAGATTACAATTCCACTTTGTTTGAGTGTTCCTAATACCATGAAATCAAATAAAACCTTTTGTTTAACAGTATTCACTGATTGTAACTGTCAAAACAGGGAAAGAAATAAGAATTGGACTTGATTTGTGAACCAGATTCAGTGTTTTTCTTTGTGAGCAACTATATTTTCATTATTGCTTCTGTGTCAGTGGATTGCTTTTTATCTAGACAATATAAAATGCCAAATTAAACATAATAGTTTATATGACAGGACTTTAGCCGTGGCATTAAGGTTAGGGAACATTTTACCTGGCGAAACAGGAAGTCATGTACACCCTCCGCCCCCATACAGGGAAAAGTCCCTGACGTGTGTGTGTGTGTGTGCGTGTGTGTGTGTGTGTGTGTGTGTAAATTCAGCAATGTTCAACTTTAGGGGAAAACACCAAATATTTTTCTTCCATTCATTAAGTGGTTTTGGAAAGTCCCCTTCTCTACAACACCTTAAAGTCATGCCACACTGTCACACTGACCAAAACAATAAATAAATTTTTTTAGTGATTTTAAAATGTTGATTAAAGTGAAAGGGTCAGTATCCTGTAATGTACTGGTGTACTGTAATAAACTGCACATTGCAAACACAAGCAGATCTGCTACCTACAGATCAGGTCTACTGTATTAGTTACAGTAACAGTTCTTCTTAAAACTGTGCAACCCATATAATCTATTGACATCCTAGCAACATCAACATCCTCTATAACAGCTTATAAAATATCCTACCTTGAACAGCATGACACAACTTGTCATGATAACTTAAAATGACTTGTAAAATGAACATCACACACAGGTTCTCTTATTGACCCGCAACCCTGCCCTGAAAAAGGCGAGGTATAAAACTTTGATCATTTAATGTATAGAAGTTATTATTATTATTATTATTATTATTATTATTATTATTATTATTATTAGTGGGGCAGTCTATAATGCACAAATGAATTTAGGGGTGAAGTTGCTAAAGAGGAAATAAGAGGATATTTCAGAAAAAATTTTGTATGAGAAAGAGGGTGCAGGATCTGCATGAGGTTTGTCTTAAATTCACATTCAGGGGTGCTATAATTCATCAATTCGTAAATCTGCTCATATCTGTTTAAACTGCTCAATATCAAGTCTTCTTTCTTCTTATTCTCTGAAAGGTGAAAGAAGTGTTCTTGATGTGATGGATTCCTAAGCAGGATGTCAGCCAGCTGTTTTGATTATTAACAAAAACAATTTTTCACTTCCTATAAAATTTGGCCAGTTTCATCAACAACATGAAACCAACCTGAACGAAACTTGCAGAACATTCTGTCCATAAACAAAACAAATTTGATGTCAAAGTTGCTTAACAAGTAGTGAGACTATGTTTCTTGAATGCTTTTATGTATCGACAGAAATGTTGGCACATGGAATATATTTACCAGTTTGATCTGATGGTAACAAATTTCAAGTTCATCTGAAACTTGAGTAGGCTATTGAAAACAAAAATTGGGGCAATATCTCACCAACGGCTAGTTAGTAGTAGTAGTAGTAGTAGTAGTAATATTACAAACTGAGGAAATGAATGTGATTAAATGCAGTCTTAATCAGGCGGTAGGTCTAACGCAAAGTATGGACTAAAATATGCAGAAAAACAAATACCTTATATAAAATCTTGCTTCTCTACTTTAATTCCAACATTCCAAAAAAAACAAAAAAAACATTAGCTGACAGGTTTCAACAAGAAAAACGTTACACACACACACACTTTGGTGAGAGTGTCAGACTGAGCAATTTATGCCCGTCACTGTGTTAAATGTTTCAGCATGCATTTCTAAAACAACAAGAATTTATCAAGATGATTCTCATCATTCCTGCCACAGTTATATATGTAACTAGCTCTCATATTTATGAGCAATACTCAACCTTCCAAATCCTGTCAGAAGCCCATTATCAGGTTTCAGCATGCGCTTGTGTATTACAGAGCTGGGAGTTTGTGTTGAAGTAAATCTTATACACATAAACCAGATTATTTTTATTATTTTCATATCACGTCATGTCAAAACAATTGGATTGTGGAAACAAGCCACTGACTGTTCACTTCTGGCCACACTGAATGCCAGGACACAGATCAGATTAAAAGAGAAGAAAACCGAAACAAAACTGCTTTTTAAAGAACTTTCACAGAACACTGTAACTTTCGTAGTGATGAAAATTTTACTGCAGTAAGAAATTTTTCTAGGAAATCACTCAGTATTTATATAACTGACATGAATGTATGAGTCTAGTATTGATTTAAATGTTACGCAACTAGATTTTATTTTATTTTTTACCTGACATATTCTACTTCTAAATGTAAATGCTTCAAACGACACAAAGCAGGAAAGTATAATAACTTCTGTACGTTTTTATTACTAGGCCAAGTAAAGATGAAACGCTACAATATAGAGAATTATAAATGAATGATCGACGAACAGTCATGAGGCAGCGGTTTGAAACAGGGAAGTTGCGTCTGTGTATGGAATAAAAATGTGATGTCTGATATCATGTGGATTAATCTGTCTTACTTTTTGACAGCTTTCACTTCCATCTCACAAGTCACATGATTGCTAGCTTTGTATGTAGAGAGTCTGAATGATCCCTTTTTTAATTTTATTAATGGCCTCTGAAAGGCTTTCTGTTATGGTGTGGCTTAATTTTTGTGCCAAACATGAACAATTGCACAATTTCTTTTTTGGAATGAATTTTACTAGAAAAATGTTTGTCTGGTTGGCTCAGTCAGTGGTAGTCCCCAGAAAAAGTTATATGAAACTCAACTGAAATTCAAGCAAAATGTGGATATGTTGGAAAAATTCCCATGCTCAGATATGACAAAAATAGAATATAACTAAACCAACACTAATTAACCTATTATTGTAAAATGACAATTATCCCTTTTTACTAGTGTACTGGTGTTCTATTCTGCTGGCAGAATAAATATCAGCTTAATCAATATTTCAGTATTAGGAAATGATTCATTTTATCGCCTCAAGTCTGATAGAAATTAAGTCAGGACATGTTAGCTTTCAGTGTTTACCTCTGTTTGGAAGACCTTACAAAGAATTTTAGTGGTTGAATATAATGGCTTCACATTTTAAATGTTTATAAACAAGCACTTGGAGCATCTCACAGAGCAGAAATAGGTTTGAAATCACAATTTACTTTGAATATATAAACATTTATTTGAAAAAAGAAACCTTTATTTTTTTGTGACTATATTTTAGAATTTTGTATAAATATATTGCCCCTAGGAAAAAAAAACAAAAAACAGAAATACTTATAAAACACTACAAATCCTTTCTATTCTAAAACACTATTGTGTTTTTGACATTGTGTGGATTAACACAACCATTTTTTTTTAAATCTTGACTTCAAACATTTGTTTAGATTTTATTTACCACTATATATATATATATATATATATATATATATATATATATATGAAATCCATTGTAATCCAGTGGGCAATGACAATGAAGCATTTTGTCATATACATTTATATCACCTTGCATTTATACAGCCTACACTGGTTTATAGTTTGTCAGATAAGAAGGTTATAAATGAATGCAAAACAAAGCTGAAATACTCAATTAATGTGGCTTAATTAAAAACTATTATAATAAACTGATTTAAGATAAGATTATTTATGAGCTGAACGTTGTTTGTTTTTTTTTCCCCTAAAAAATGGGAACTGTTGAAATACCCACAAAACGTACTTCATGGAAACTATCATATTGGCTTATCTACAGATTAAATCTCTTGGGAAACTTACAGTTTCTGACAACGTTCACAGAAGTATAACAGTGCGCAACTACTTTATCTTAACCAAGATTGTATCTACTGCATGTTCTTTCAAGTTTAAAACGTACCAAAACAATCTTTCCATCATATAAATGCCATGTTCTGACCTGTTTTAATACCTGACGAAAACTGTGGCATTTTACAGATTTTGGTTGAGCTGAGCTAAGCGGTGTCTCTGAAGGGGAAGTGATGAGTAAAATGGCAAACCACAGAGTGCATAATGGAGCTACTCTTCCTCTATGCCAGTGAGTAACCAAAACAGGACTGTGGACAGGAAGCTGTAGTTGACGCAAGATAAAATGCACAGAGCTTGATTTTTGGGATGGCAGAATAAAGCTTTGAGCTGGCTAAGTGTGACAGCAGAGGAACCTGGCAGTCTGCCGTGTTAAGTGATCGACTGCTTGTTGTGCCCCAGAGTGCAGACGGAGTGAACAATGTGTGATTGACTTGGGGGTGTTGTAAAATATCATCATTACTTAAATGTTAGCATGTACAAACAATGCTAATTTCTCCACAAGGCTTCTCAGCTCATTGTCATTGTCATGTGGGAAAAGGGAATAGGATAGGATTTAGTTTAATTGTTATAGCCAAGTAAGGATTATTTGAATAAACGTTTCATTCTTAAAAACACGATTATTATTATTATTATTATTATTATTATTATTATTATTATTATTATTATTATTATTATTATTAGCCTATGATTTATGTAATAAAATTTAAATGGCCCTGTAAGTGAACGATGTAGATGTTTGTATTGCACTTTTAAAGATGTGCAGTAGGTGGCAATGTGGTATTAGGGTGCACTTGCCAGAGGTCCAGGCTATACATGCAGAAATATTAATCCAGCGATACACATATCACAGATTTTTGTACAGGGTACAGGTTTAATTTTCTCAACCACATCTACTATCTACTACATCTACTATCTATCTATCTATCTATCTATCTATCTATCTATCTATCTATCTATCTATCTATCTATCTATCTATCTATCTATCTATAATAATAACCATATGATGGTGTTGTTCTTGGTTAAGCTGTACAAATACAAATAGCATTGATGACATCAAACTCCCCATTTCCCCCACTATAATGCGTAACCAGTTTGAAAAGATCATCTTCTGTTTTTCTAGCCACAAAGAAAAAAAAGATTAGCTTTTGCTCTTTTGTCCCTCTAAAATGTCATAGACCTGTTCTTCATCATGAGCTTGTTTGTTTCACATAGAAATAACAATTCCCTTAAAAGGTTTCATATTTACTCTATATTCCCGCATATTCTAGTGTATTGAAGCAATTCTCACAGTATTTTACATCTTTATTGTTTGTGTCTGTCCCATTATATGAGATATACGACCTGCAACATTAAGGCGTTAGTTTAATGCATAAGAGTGTGACTTTTATTAAGACTAATTTTTTGCCCACAGTTTTGACTAAGAAACTATACTGCAGCTAATATATTCTTGGACAGCAGATTTTGGAGAAACCAGTTGTAAAATATGTGGGACTAGTAGAATGTCTGTATATGGTACTATTCGCAGAGCATCATTTCATCTATTTTAGCTATTCAGGCATTTATATCTTTTATTAAGTAAATGATAGGTAGGTCAAAGTTGCACAGTGTTACACAAACGTCACTTATTCCACTGTTGCCTTTGAATGTATGAATGAATCCAGGTTCAGAGCCTATAGCAATAAGTCTTGGCATTGGACTTGCTTATTTAATTATGAGGACGTTTCAACACTCATTTCAGGAACTCCGTCAACTGTGCTGAATCAAAGAAAACCACAGATCAGAACACTGTGTGATTTACACGTGAGAAACCTTACACCAGGGTCTACAGGTATAAACCATCTCAAGTCATTAAACCTTCAAAGTTAACATCAGGACAGCTCTGTATATAAGTAACATGCAGCGTTGCACATTTCCATCTCTGTTTCCAAGTCCAGTTTCATATCTTTATTATTTTATTCCTTCAATCCCAGTTACTTTGATAACCGGATTGTGTACTATGATGTTATCAGAGATGTTTCCCATGTCCTTAAGATAAAAATAGATATTTTTGGGTTTTTTTTGGTGTTTTAGTTATGCTATTGCTTTCTTTTACAACTCCCAAGGAGCATATTGGGTATACATGTGGTACAAGTCTACAACTATTGTGCAATATACAAATAAAAAGTATGAACCAGGTGAGTTTATTTTAAATACACTAAAATTTGAAACAGATTCCAGCTATTACGTATGCATGGATTCTGTAGAAATAGCAAAGCACTGAACTGTAAAAAAAAACAAACCGCCAGCTGTGGTTGCCAACTTTACTGAAAAAAAAAGAGACAGGGTAGTGATGTTTATGGCATACGGTAAAGTACTTCAGTGTCTGTATATTCATTTATAAAGACTTATAAAAGTGTATTTACTGTAATGTACAATAGAATTAAAGACACTATCGCAAATTAAATGTCAGAATGTTAGTAGTGAAACATTTGCAGCTGTAAATAAATATAAACTAAACAGCAACAATTTACTTACAGCAGCATTAAATATATTCCCAACAAAAGTTACTTAACCCTTCCAAAATGTAATTTCACAAACCTCAGTGAAAAAGAATCTCACAAAATGAATCAGAAATAGTTTTTAATTTCTTCAAAAATCATATTCAGGCGGCACGGTGGCTTAGAGGTTAGAAATTTGCCTCCTGGGTTCTCCCCGTGCTTGGTGGGTTTCCTCCCACAGTCCAAAGACATGCTTCTAGGCTGAGTGGAATCTCTAAATTGCCCATAGTGTGTGATTGCGTGAGTGAATGAGTGTGTGCGTGTGCCCTGTGATGGGCTGGCACTCCGTCCAGGGTGTATCCTGCCTTGATGCCTGAAGACGCCTGGATAAGCGGTACAGACAATGAAAAAAAAAAATCATATTCATAACATATATAATAAAACTTTGAATCGTGATGCAATACCAAAAATTGTGTTTCATATACAACTGAAGAATGAACAGACCAGGAATGGTGAAACAGTTACAATTACAGAACAGCACCAATTCTGTACAAAATACATCCAGTATGCAAACAAACGATTCAAGATCAAATTGACAATGCCTATGCCTGTGGACTAATAAATGGCTGAGAATAGGTTTATGCTGATTGATAGTAGAGGTCAGAGTGATCCGATGACCTGAACTGCCTGAGGAAGGAGCAGGCATGCAGACATACTCCATCTATCCAACTTATAAATGTGTATATAGCCAACAGGTGTGTAAAATATGTTTTGTACACACACCTGCAACAAAGTTAGAAAATATGAGCCAAAATGGAAGTGAGTGGTGTTTAAATATTTAGTTTAAATCTACTATTTTAATCATAAACTCACCATAAAAACGATCTGCAACAGATTGGAGAAGGTGGATGACCTCAAGAGCTTACAAGATTATCTCCCAAAGCAGATAAGTAATATTCTGTCATCAGGAATTTTTCAGGGCTGGATTACAGCAAAGGAGAGCAAAGGGAAAGAAGAAAGGCTTGTGATGGTTGGGGGACATGGTACAAAATATAACAGATAAAAAAAAAAGCAACCAGTGAATACAGACAAAGGAACAATAAAGTGCTGCAGAAACTCAATACATAATTTATTTCCAGTCGTTAAGTTTCATAAACATCTAAAGCATAGCTTCAGATGTCAGATTATTTAGTTGTTAAGGTTTTTTTTTTCTGGGGAAAAAAGACTCTAGGCGACACCGGCAGGAGTCACATGAGATAGTCCCCTTGAAATGTGAGATCAACTGATTAAACAGGTGGAATCAAGTGGCTCTTGCTTGCTTGGAATGAAAACCTGTACCCACACTTGGCACACTGTGTATAAGATTGTGGATAACACCCACACACACACACACACACACACACACACACACACACACAGCTCTAACAGACCTTGGAACTTACATTTCAAAAAGAAACAAATTATAAATATACATTATGAAATAAAATCAGTTTGGCTGTTCACATAACATTACAATTTTAATGTAGGCAATGTCAGCTTTCTCTTGTTCTATGGTAATAGATTGTTATTTAACTAGTAAAACTCTGATTTTAAACTTATTATTAGTGGTATATAAGATGATTTAATGGGATGATTTAAGTTTTTACCAAAAATTTTAAAGGCAGACAATATTTTACACAGCAAAATTGGTTTCAATTGCCAAACTGTCTTCAGTAAGAATAACAGGATTGTCTCGTTTCAAAGTTTCGGAAATCACCTACCTGCCTTTCGTCACTTTCGTCACGTTTGAAATCCATTGGATATCCTAATGTTTACTGATCATCCTTCACACTCTGTAACTTTTAGCACATAAGGGGCAATAATATCGTTCTGTTTGCTGTTTTCTATCTGTTAAATTGTTGGTCTAGTTTTACTGTTTAAACCGATCTGGTGTTACTAGTTTTCAGTGACATAATTGGAGACGCAAAATGGTTTTAAATCATTTCATTCAGATGTTTGCACACTTTTTCCTTGAATGCTGAGATGCTCTGCACATTTTCAGACTAATTGCAGAGCTGTTATTATCACTCATAGCTTGTGTTTCACCTGGCGGTGGAAGTAGAAAATACTAAACCATGTGAGGTTGTTTTACTGTCTGAATTGCCAAGATTTTTCCTGTGTACTAAGCAGTCTGTTCTGTGTAAATACTTAAAGCAGTGCTCCACTTCTACCATGCAGAGGTTGGATACAATGAACAAAATAAGTGAAGCCATGGAAGTTCATGTACGAAGAGTGAGATTTCATGTTTTTGCATCACTAAATCATGCACTAACTTTGACATTATAGTCTGAGTGTTAAGTACTGCTATGCGTATTTTTGGAAATGAATCCATTTTATAGTTATCTAGCATTGAATTGCAAGTTGCACATTTAGTCTCATATTTTTCAGGCTGTCATTTTATAGCTCAGGTGTCATCCATAACACGGTGTGCAATATGTCTGTGAAAATTTTCATTCACCTTTGTCATGCTGAATGTCTTGTAATAAGTCATGGTGCTTGGAATTGTTATTCAATCATTTACACCCGGAAATCTTGAAAGTCATTCGTCCATTATGCTTTCTATTAGAATGCATGCAATTATCTATGCAAAAACAACATGGGGAGCTACAAATCTTGTTAGTTGGGCAAGAGTTTACCTGTGGGCTGTTGCTTACCAACCACCGTATTAAGGACTTTTGTGTGCAAAGCCTATTTTGAGAGACCAAAAAAGGATGCACAAACACACAGTAGGTGGGCTGTCTTGTACCCTGTTCTTCCTGGTTTTATTGATATTTTTTAAATTGAAGCATTCAGTCATTCTTAGGAGTTTCAACATTTGTTTTTCTGCTTTAATGTGGCCCTCATCCTTTTTTCTGTAAGCTATGCTTTTCATTATAAATTCAGAAGTTAAACTTCTTTTCAGGGAATGGTAACTTAGTGGTTGGCACGTTTGCACTTGCATCAGGGTTCCTGTGCTTCAGGGTTTTCTTCCCCAGTGCAAATACATGCATTGTAGGATGACAGGCATCTCTAAAAAAAATCTGTAGTGTGTGAATGGGTGCATGTTTGTGAGTCTGTGTGTGCTGGCACCATGGGTTGGCATGCCATCCAGGCTATCCTCCACTTTGCGCCCTGAGTCTCTTTGGATAGGCTCCAGTTTCGCCATGAGTCTCTGTGTAGGATAAACAGTACAGAAAATGGATAAATTGAAATTTCTCTTAGTAGGACAGTGCTAAGTGGCCCACAGTCCAAATCTGGTGCTTGAGTAACTGTTTACTGTCTGCAGTTGAAGGAAAATGTAAAGAATTGTGAATTTTGTACTCTTTAAGGATTTACACAGTAAGCTAGTTCTTCTAAGAAACTGTGAAATATACTGTATGCAGTGATGCATGGTATTTTTTTTTTCATTTTTATTTGAACATGGATTTATTTGTCTTTATTATGCACTCATCTGGCTTTTACCTTGATACAGGGCACATATTCATCATGTTATATAGTTGTAGAAGTTCCATAGTATTTACTATTTTCCACTTCGGTAGAAAGGTAATTAAATATCTACTGATTATATACTTGTTTGCATCCTGATTATATACTAATTAAATGGCTATTATATGCCTAATGAGAGGACAAATTGTAAATGACAGTTTCTTGATCCTTTGACCTTTGGCCCCTCATATGGTAGTTTACTTGTAATCTGGCTCAACTACATAATTACCCTGTACTAGAGCAGAAGGAGAATTGGAAATAATAAATTATTCTGATAGGAAGCTTACAAACAGCACTAGAACATGTAGTAGACGATAAGACCACTCCCTGCATACCTGCAGAGAGTGTTAGACGTCCCTAAAAATAACAGTAGACATCAATTTATTCTGGTCATGGTCGCAGTGGGCAGAGGTACACACTGGATAGGTTATGAGACCTTAGCAGGGCACACCTGTCTGTACACACATATTTACCTATTCTGAACCCAGGTGGTGAGATTCTAACTTTAGACAAATTCAGAGAAAATTTTGTTCTGCAAAATTCCCATTTTTTTTTTTAGATACCTCCAGGCGAGAAGCATCATTTCAAATATACTGAGAGCAAATCCGCAAAGAATTTGCATATCTCCTCTGGAGGAAGTCTTAAATGATAAGCAGTGCAGTAGCAAACTGATAACAAGATTTTACACAGCATTGTTAGCATCTGCAAAAGAACGCATGTGTGGGTCCAAGTAACTGTGGGAAAAGGACCTAGACTCTCCAGTCAACAAGTGTGACTGGGACACCATGTGGTCAAGGTTGTCTGGGTATTTAGTTACCAACAAAGCAATTTAAAGTAATAAAAATTTCAAATCTTTCCAGATACATGTATGAATAATACATTTTCAAAGACCTGTATTAAGTGTAAAATGAAGGATGTTAAATATTTTCATTGCATTTTTCATTGTTTTCATGTTAAGGTATTCTGGGATTCTGAATCTTCCTGAACCTTGACCCACAAGTTTGTATTTTAGGGATTCTTCCATACAACACCTGGAGCTCTCCCAAGTTTCAGTTGCCCAAAACTTTACTTCTCACTGACAGAAGCTGTACACTGTTGTAGTGGATTTCTGAAAAACTGCCTACAAGGCTGCAGACGATTAAAAGTGTATTGGACATTATGCCATTGGAAGATCTGAATTTTTTTCCTTAATGACAAACCATTTAAGCTTTACAAAATTTGGAATCCTTTTCTTTCCCAGCTGGAATGCAATTTGCGTTGGACGCTGAAGGATAGACTGCGGGGCATTACTTGGACCTGAGTGAACATGGATATTACTGGGTGCCTTGCACCGTTTACTTTAATTGCATATTTATTTACACTGTTTTATGCATCTGTAAATTTTTATTTACATTATGACTATCTTTGCTATTACTTTTGGATTTTCCAGGGAACTGTTTGTTCTCAACTGAGACAATATATTTCTTTTACTATGGCTCCTTAAAAGATGATTGTAATTTCTTCTCTCTTTTTGATTTGTTTGTTTTTCTTATTTTTTCTTCAAATAAACAAACATATTTACATATTCATATTACATATTACAACTAGGAACAATTTAAAGTAGCCAATCAACCTACTGGCATTTACTACTACTACTACTACTACTACTACTACTACTAATAATAATAATAATAAATGAACAAACATTATGCACAATGATTATAATTTTCCACTTAAATAATTGGACAGACCTCTTAGTTCCTTTCAAAGAAAAAAAAACTTATTAAAAAATATTACATAAAAGATTGAAATATTTTTCACTTGGCTCTTGTTGCCTGAGGTATAAAAACGAGATGTTACACATTTTTACAAATTTATTAAAGCCTGTGTCATCCATCATTATAACCTCCTGTCTTCTTCTTCTTCTTTTTACACAAAAGAAATGGATAGTTGTTGACCCTCACAAGTCATGATTAAAAACAATACATAATTAGTTAAAGATAATATTTGGCATAATACCAGCCACAATTTAAAGCTTCAAAAGTCTTCAAAATTAGTTGTTTCTTGGAATTGTCTAATGAACTATTAGATTTATTATTTAATATTAGTTTCTATTACTATTGGCCCTTAGCTGTGTTTAGAAGAGTTAAATGAAAGAAAAGCCATACTCCTAAAAGCTCTTCTCTAGTTGTCACTGGTAATACAGCTGGAATGGAGGACTTTCTGAAACCCTCTCTGTACGTGTTAGAGCAAGAAGCTCAGTGCTGTCTTTTTGTACAGGAAGGCTTCATCAAACACTAACCGTGGGGTGCTTTTTGTTTTTGTTTTTGTGCAATGAAAAACTGTGTTACTTATGAAAGCTTTGTTGTTTAAACATATAGTAAGCAAATAAAACAATACGTTTTCATTGCATGATTGATGGGGGGCAAGAGAATGAGTGTTGTCACCTCTCAAATTAACAGTCTTTGGTTTGAATCTGAGCCTGGGTTTCTGTCTGTGTGTGGAGTTTATCATGTTCTCCCCATGTATTCGTGAGTTTTCTAACACTTCCTGAAAATATCCCACTCAGGATGGATTCCCATCTTGCACACAGTGTTTCTAGGCCCTGGAGCCACCCTGTTTTGATCACACATTTGCAGATATGCAGTACATTGTAGTAAACTTATTTCTGTGTTGTCTTGTCATAGTTCTGTGTTTTATGTAGCACTGTGATTTGGGAGGAACATCGTTTCATTTTAACGTGAACTGCACCAGATGTATATGAGTAAAGGCTTCTTGACTTGACCTGACAAGGTAAAAGTGGGTGGGGGGGTGGATGTATGATTGATTTATGAATGAAAACTTAATCTCTTAATTATACTTTTGTGAATGATCCCAAATGGTGCCAGAATTTCCTGGAACTGACAGCATTAAATAAACAAAAAGCTTAGCTAATCAAAAATAAAAGGTACAATTTTGGACAGATTACTTTTCCACTGTTTATGTCTTATTCAAAAATCACCTTGTGCTGTTTATGGGTAAGTATGAGCCTGTCTCCAAATGAAATGTCTTACTGCTGAGTAGGGTGTTGTGCTCATTTACTCTGATTAATGAGAGTCAAGAAGGTGACTCTGCTATAGGTTCTTCATCTCCTGATCCAAAAGTTATTTCTATGCAAATTATCGGACTTTTAGGAGGTTTGGGATGAATTGCCACTAGCCAGTAAAGTAGGTGGTATGCTTGTGAGTATCACCACGTACATGCTGGTTACACTCTACAAACAAATCTAGACTTGCTTTCGGCACATTTCCACATCATTTCCATTTCATCATCACCCCTATCATGCTAGATGTTGATCTGGTTTCATCATGTGATTTGAGAGACCTGATGCTTGCAGTTTTAGTTAGATCCATTGCAATGTTTGCCATTTTACACATAAACATAAACAAAGCACAAGAAAATAAAGAGTAAAACTCACTTATTCATATGAAATGACCTCACGGTGCATGTTAAGACCTGGTACTTCAATTAACCTTAGATTCACATTGATATTATGACTTCAAAAGTAACTGAGGAAAAGTATACTTTTGCCTGTGGCTGTTTGTACATTTTCAAACATGCCTGGCATAAAATTACTTTGATCAGCACCTTAATGTTAAATTTTCTCCTGCAAAGCATGCCATCAGATCAGCAGTCTATCACACAGAACAGATAGATGTTCTATAAACATACCAGAAATGTGTCGTAGTGTAATGTTCAAGTTAAGTCATAAGTATTTGACAATAAATATCTCAAGTAATACAGTCTATGAGTTTGCAAACCATAGACTTTTAAAGTACAACAACAACAACAACAACAACAACAAAAAACTAATCTGAAGGACAGTACTAATGGTCCACATCATCACAGAAATTCTTACAGAAACAGTCATGGGAAAAAGAAAGTACACCCTCCTTCATTTCCAGGTTTAATTCATCGGGGTCTAAATAACAATTATGTCGTCCTCACCAGTGCCAATACACAAACAAATAACCTCAGATGACAATAAAAACACAACATTAATTTGTCCCCAAAAAGTAAACCAACATTCCAAATCCAGGTGGGAAAAAGTAAGTAACCCTATAATTTGTCAGCAGGTAGGTCCACCTTTAGCAACAATAACTTGAAGTAAATATTTTCTGTAGGAGTTATTTAGTTTCTTACATCATTTTGGAGAAATTTAGGCCCACTGTTCTTTACAACATTGATTCAGCTAATTGATATTTGAGGGCATTTGTTTATGCACAGCTCTCTCAAAGATCCTGCATCTCAATGGGGTTAAGATATCGACTTTGACTTCAGCGACTCTTTTTCTACTTTTCAATTGCTTGGCATTACTGTTCTGTTGCATGACTCAATTTTGGCCCAGCTTAAGCTACTGGACAGATGATCTCATATTTGACTCATATAAAGTAGGTATAAAGTGCTTGACAGTAGGTATGAGGTGTTTTTGTGATATGGTGCCTTTGTTTTTTGCCAAAAAAGCCACTATGCATGATGACCTCCACCATGGTCTCATCAGTCCAAAAGGCATTGTTCCAGAACTTTTGTGGTTTGTTTTAGATGTAAACCACATTTCCTCTATTCTTTCTGGAGAGCAGAAAACTTTTCCTAGCCACCCTTCAATGAAAACCATACTTGTTCAGTTGGACTTAAACAAGTATGAACATAAACTTTTAGTTTATGCTTTTTTTTTTGCTTACAGAGGCCACACCATGTAGCTCTTGTTTTTTTTTTTATTTATATCTTTGAACATTACATAGTCTGACCTTTGACTGAATTTGCTGGGATGATTGAAGGCTTTCCATTCGTAAACAATCCTTCTCACTGTAGAATGGTGATTTTCAAAGTGTTTGGAGATGGCCTTATAACCCTTGTACCCTTTCACTGACTGATGACCAGCAACAATCGCTTCTCTGAGGTCATGGCTGAGTTACTTTCTTCTTGACATGATGTAGACATATGAATGAGTGCTCCAGAACACCAAACTAACAAAAGTGCTTGTATAGAAGTAATTTATAAAAGCATACTTTTTCTAGTGAATTTCATTACTCCAGTCTGCTAATAACTTTTTTTAGCGATTGTAGAAGTTAAAATGGTGTTCTATTTTTTTTGAAAAACAAAACCTGATTTTTGTTGACACCTGTTATTTGTTATTTGTTTGCTTATATGTGGTGAGGACCACACAATTTTAATTGAATTGTTGTGTTTTCATTTTCCCATGAAGAAAGCATAATCAATAATTCCTGCAGAAAAAATAACCCATTTTTCTCATTTAAAGAGAGCAAAGACAATGGTGTTTTCACAAAGTCCTGGCCATAAATGACTGCTAAGACAAAATACCTCTCACTAAGAAATGGTTCTTGCAATTGACTTGTAATTTCTAATTCTCAACCTTCACACAGGAAAGAAAACACAACCTCAAACTGAATTAAAACCTCAAACTGACCCAACTGAAGTAGCACCTCCTGCCTTTAAATGAGTTATACTGTATACACAAGCATTTACTATAAAATAATCAACACACAAACATATTTTCATATTAAATCTATAACACTGACTAGACAATTTAATGTGTGAGGAGAAAAAATACATTAATTAATATATCTCTATATATTAATATCATTCTTTACAGTTATCTAGCTAGCTTGTTGGTAACAAAAGAAGAACATGGTGTCTCTCTTTTTCTCCACTTGAATAGGTTGAGGTTAAAAATGATGCCATTCCAACATTTACAAGGTAAGTACAGTGTAGGTATGACTAATCCCAGTGAAAATACTCCCAAGTAGGTAATGAACAGGTTTTACTTGACTAAATGGTTAAATGTTAAGTTTCTATTTGTGCTCTTGTATGTGATTCAACTGAAACCTGATTCAACTGAAATCCTGGTGGAATATTCCTCCACAGGTCCATGACACTGGTCCTGCTGTACCCCCTTATGTGTTTTAATATTTTCCCTGCTTGCCACATGCCCACTTCAACTAAGCAGCTAACAGCCCTTCCTGACTTGAAGAAGGTTTGTTAGAACAGAAAAGTACTGAAATATGCAGGTCAGAGAGTTCTCCAGGGTTGAGAAACTGTGCTCTATAACTACTTGGAAATTCTTGGTTGTCCCTCTGAGAGAATCCTTAATGAGATAACCCTTATGTAGAGCCCTAGAACTGAGTCGTTCCTTATACAAAGGGTTCCACTTAGAGCTAAGAACCCTTATTTATTCAACAAACCCTTAAGGAACCATTGAAGAACCCTTTTTTCAATGAATACACTCATATTCAGAGAATGTAATATCTCTTGGGAACCACTGGGTGGTGTCAAGTCAAGTCAAGTCAAGTCAAGGGTTTTTATTGCCATTCCTCTGCATAGCTTGTATTTATTTAGCCACTTAAATAAATGGCTGATTAGGAAGCATGATGACATGGCTTGTTTAAAAATTCTGACTGTAAAAACAGAAGGTTTAATGATGATGAATGCACAGAAAAGTGTTCTTATTATCCCGAACTCAAAGCAGCTCTGTCTCATCTTTTCATGGTGCATGGTACTAGTCAAAAGTCATAAGAAGTACCAGTATAAAAGAAAGCAATCGCAGTATTGTAGATTATAGATTTAAATAAATAATTAATTAATAAACCCATTTATACATAACTGTTATCACCATTCTGCCTTGTTAGTTGCTTATTCAGAATGTTACCTGACAGGACTATTTTAGTTGAATACCCATGCTCTAATACAACTGAAACTGTAATGCAATGCTCTAGCTTTGTTATATTATCTAGAGTATTTTACCTAAGTTAATGAATTTATGTTTTTAACTTAATAATCTTAAATTAGCTTGTTGTTGGTTTCTCTCATCTTTGCTTTCTCTATGTTCATTTAGATAGCTAGCAGGCCTTCTCTCAAATTCTGATGAAATGAGCATTCAGTCCACTGAAATGCATTCAATTATATTTTACAGCATGTACTACATTCATGCTATGCCTATAGCCTAAGCCTTTTTTTCCCAGAGGCCAAAAAATGGAATTTGTGCTTGCTTTATGGGTGCCCCTTGAATTTCTTTGTCATGTCACTCTCCACATTGGTGGTTAATGGTTCATATGAAAGAAGACACTCATGAGTTTTTCATAAGTATTTCTGTTATCACATAGCCTACTGGGGGAAATATATTCAGGAAAGTTCCAAAAAAACCAAACCCCAAAATGGTAAATCTTTTTCAGATAAATGTTTATATCTTCAGACGCATTTCTGCTCTCTGAGATGCCCAAGTGCTTGTCCATAAGCATCTCATATTTGATGCTTATGGATAGGTGTTATCTTCAACCAGTAAAATTCTGTGTAAGGTTATCAGAACAAAGGTAAAAAAACCCAAAACATCTCAAGCTGAAAGTTACAGTATGCGGACTAATTTTAGATATTCTTTTGTACACTAAAAATAATTCATTTGTTTATACTGATTGAAAATGTCTGATTTGGTAAAAAAGAGTTAAAGCTAAAGCCATTCCAACCTAAAGTATTATTTTAAAATATGAAGTAGTTATCTTAATGGTTATTTTTGCTGAAGATATAATACACTAAAAGCAATTCAATATTTCAACACCTGGCATACTTCCACTTTTTTCTGTCAGGTTAAATTACTCGCAAAACAATCACAACTGCCTCAAACTTGATGCAGTTTATTGTAAAAGACATAGGTACATGAGTTCTTATAGCTGTAAAGTCACAGCTGTCCAAGTGATTGGGCAAGAAGTAAGAAGTGTTACAAATGTGCCAGACCCCCCCCCCATGCTGTCAGTGTCTCAGTAATATTAATGAAAATGTGAGAAAATGGGAGCACTGTGTGTTAGATGTCATAGGAGGAGTCTGTTTTCTGTCAGGTTACCTGCCCACTGAAGTGGAGCATTACAGTGCAATGTCAGAGTCACACATATTAGTGAAGACAGTATCCCGACCAGTAACTGAATAAACTTGTATAAACACAAGACACAAAACTTCTGCTAAACTTGTTAGCTATGTGACTATGACAAACTCCAGTTAGCAAAGCTACAGCATTAGTGGTTGCCAGCTGTAGCATTTCCATGTGCAAAGACAAAAAAACATAACAGACACTTTAATTTAAGCTGTAGATATTTATTCATTTTATTTAGTAATCATTTATTCATTAAACTGTATTTTTATAGCCCGGGTTAAACATTTTCTTTTTTTTATCTTAAGAATAGATTTTTAACCACATTTAAAAACCAAACACACTACATTAAAAGTTGAAACACTAAGATGCGAGCACTTTTGTCATTTTTTTTTTTACTTTTGACACCAAATTATTAAAAAGTACATGTTTATTTTTCTTTAAAGAAATATTCTTGCATCTACAAGCTATTTAATGAAAGAGTTAGAAACTGAGCCTGCACATAGCATACAGATATTTGATCTGCAGTTGATCGGGAGTGTTTTCATGAGTTTGCTGAAGGCAGCACGGAAACACAAGCTGACTCTGCATATAACAAGAAATCAAGTCAAATCTAATTCAAATATTTAAATTTAACTTAAACAGTAATTTAAATATTCAAATTTAACTTAAACAGTAATTTAAATATTCAAATTTAATTTAAACAGTAATTTAAATGAAGTACACAATGTTAATCTACTCAACTGGAATTCTGGTAGGAAAGATCGTCTGCATTAGCATTCAGTAGCATTGCCATTAGAAAGGCAAGAACCATAGCCACATTATACTGACATTGATCATGCGTCACATTGGTTAATGAAAATCTATTGAAATAAATAATATAATAAATTATCCAGAAAGGCATACTATTGCACACTTCAGTGATACTGGTACCTGTTTCTACATTTATGTTTCTTTATCATCATATTTTCTTCAGCTAACCAATTGAATGTCAAAATATCAAAGTACATTTAATCTTGAGTACGTTCTTAGATGAAAACCTTTACTTGTGCACACAAAGAATCTCTCTAAAGCAAAAGCATTTCTTTTGCCATACTAATAAAGTAAAGGTTTTGAACGTTTTAAATGTTTTTATTTTGCAAAGGAGCCGGGAATAAAAATAGTATTTCCTTCATATTATCATGTCATGATAAGCTAGATCTTCAACAGAACCAGCACTTTCCATTCAAATAACAAAATAAATAATGAGACCTATATAGATACACTTATAACACTTAACAATGCAAATATGATATGTTGAAAAATGCAGTCTTGTCATGTCTGTAGTATGTTATGAAAGCCATTGGCTAAGTGCTTTATTACGCTACTTTGACATACTGCTCATAAAAAAGCTGGAAATCATTTAAAAGACCTAAAGTCCTTTAATGAGATATATTTAGCATGGTGAAGAAGGCAAGTCTGTCATCTTGATATATGCAAGATTAATGTTGAAGATGTCAGACAAAATTTCAGGATGATCTGTTTATCAGTATTTATGGACTGTGTGTGTGTGTGTGTGCGTGTGTGTGCACATGTGTGTGTGCGTGTGCACATGTGTGTGTGTGCATGTGTGTTTGTTTTGTCAGAATTTGCTAGAAGAAATTGAATGACATATTTGAAACATGCTTCCTTTTTCCAAATGGGAGGGCTGGTGTTGCTTCAAAGCTGTGTGAGCAGCCATGTGGTGTGTGAGGAGATGGATGAGGGTGCTACTTCAGCTGGGCGCTCAAGGCAGGTGGGATGAAAGTGAGTGATCATGCTGTGCTAGTGGGAACCTGTGATTAGTCTTTTCAGTAAAGCCTGAAGGAAATGTACTGTGATCATCGAAGCTGCTTGATGTACAGACCTATGCAGTGTTTTACGCATATCCTAGCAAGCACTCAAGTGACACTATCAGCTACATGGGCTCACTGCTAAATGTTTTGTACACTCAGGATTTTCCAATTTTATCCCATTTCATAAAAACATGCTACTCCTGCCTCACATTTAGTTTTCCCAGGATAGCTTCTGAGTTCACTGCAACCCTAAAGAGGATAAAACGGTTACCTAAGATGACTGAATAAACACACATATTCTGTATGTGTGCACATAAACACACTTAGAGATTCTCTGAAATAGTATATAGAACCTATATATACAAAGCTCCCCTATTATTTTTTATGAAATCCCCACATAATTCTCAAGCAATTTAGTTGCCAAACTGATCTTAAACGTTTCTTACAGAAAACCTTTATTTGGTTAAAATGATCTATCCACTGAAAACAAAAAAAAAAAGCTAATAATTTGGTCAGTTTCACAATATCTATTAAATTTCATGAGGTTCTTAGCCACCACCATCCTCATTCATTCAGGCCATAGAGATGACAGTCTTGCCTCCTTCACCACTCTGAATGTCTCATTAAAAGACTTTAAGTCTAGTAAATGATTTCCAGCTTCTTGCAGAGAAGTACATCAAAGAAACTTAGGAAGAAATTTAGCTCAACATAAGCTTATGGGTAAATGCAACTAACAGCTTTGATAACATAACTACGGACATTACAAGGATGCATTTGCAATATGTCATACTTGCATTCTTAAATATTTTACTGAATAGTTCTATACATGATATGCCCATTTAAATTCTACATGTTGTTAGACTTTGAGGCAAAACTGTTCTGAAAAACAATTCGTATGTTATCTATTCATATATCTTTGTAGATCTGTGGCCTGAATTAATGAGGATGGTGGGGGCTGGTGGGAGGATGGTGGAGCCTGAGATATTGTAATGTAATAATAATTCTGTTCAGTGGATAATCTTGGCTTCTAGTACTATTTTTGTCAAACAACAGCAAACTGCTACTAGCTTCACTATGGCCAGTTGCCTTCTTGTCCAATGTTGCTTGTTCATTTGAGTCCCTGATGCATTCACAAAAATTTGCTCTGCTCATTTGATTATTATAAAGATTAAGTTTAGAGGTTGATGGACTGCCACATTCTCACTCATGTTCTGTAACATTGTTATCCTGGACAGTGTTGTGGTGGATGGGGCTTCTGTCTCAGGAACACTGGGTGTGAGGTGGGAATATCCCCTGGGCAGGAGGCAAACATGCTCACATCCATTCCCACACACTTTCACATGTGGAAGTAATTTATACCACCTAATCCACCTCCTAACATGTACGGAGAGAACATGCACAGAAACTGCACATAGCCACTAACTCAAGTTCAGGAACAAACCAGGGACCCTGAAGCTGTGAGGCATTAAAGCAAATCTTTTTTCTGTATCTTAATTTGGATTAAATCCAACAAAATTCAAACAATTCATACAAAATGTCTGATATAAACAGGTTGGATACCTTGCATCCCGCTGTCTATTTTCAATCCTTTATGCTATTTCATAGTATTTCAACTAGTTTTATAGTTTTATGAATGAGTTAATAATACAGTACCTCAGTCAAAGCTGAATTTTTATAAATGAGTTAATAATAGAGGACCTCACTCCAAGCCAAGATAATTGCCATAGCGTTTTTTTTTATCTAAAATAATTTCAAAGCTGTATATCACACAGGTAGCTAGCTACACTAAAACTAATGGTTTTATATAAAATCTCAAATGCTTTTATCACTTGTTTCATACACAGAATAATATAATTCTCCCACAGAACTTCTTGATACTTGTTCTTTTATAATACTGATTAATAACTGATCACGTTGTCTTTAATTCTCCTTTGGCAAGAATGACATTCCTCCTGTGGCTTAAATGTAAATGTCTATTTATTTTGTTTGTGTCATCTCCTCAGAGGAGCACAGGGTCTCTGTGTGTGGTTGTTTTTATTTAGCTAGTAAAGGTCTAAAGGGAGAGAATGGACAACAATAACCTACCACACAGTACAAGGTTGTAATGTAGCAATGAATAATAAATATTCCCTACCTATTAATTATGGAACAGTATTATAAAGTGTGAGCAAATTAGATGAGACAATAGATAAGATAAAATAAGATAAGCACTTTATTGATCCCAAGGGGAAATTTGAGTATTCCAGGGGCATGCATAAAAGACAAGGAAAAATACACATAGGAAATGAGTTAAGAAGTATAAAACTCAATGAAAATAAAACATTGAAAATTTAGAAAAAATGAAATACAGTTTTTGAAAAAATATATAAATGTATGTATATCATAGATATAAGAAGCAAACCTAACAATATGGATCATCTATAGCTATGCTAAGCTGCAAGAAATACTGTATATTGTGTTCTATTCAGTGTAATGGTTATATACTGCATACAGTATTATCAACATATGAGATAATAATAATAATAATATATACACTACCAGTCAAAAGTTTGGACACATCTTCTAATTCCATGGTTTTTCCTGATGTTTATTTCTTTCTACATTGTAAAACAATGCTGAAGGCGGCTGAAATACACAATAATGTCCTTTGAACAGTTGATATTGAGATATGTCTGCTGCTGATGCTCTGTAAAGCCTTCATAACGGCTCTAATCTGAGGTGCTGTTAATTGGTGATTTCTGAGGCTGGTAACTCTAAATGAACTTCCCCTCTGCAGCAGAGGTAAGTTTTGGTCTTGCTTTACTGGGATGGTCTTCATGTGAGCCAGTTTCATCATGGTGCTTGATGGGTTTTGCAAATGCACTTGACAATACTGTTCTTGCAAGAACTATTCCAGAACACCTGACCTTCGTGTCTTAAAATAACAACTGACTGTTTTTTGTTGTCATTACATATGGATTACTTAAGTCCATGTGTGTTATTTCATAGTTTTGAAATTTCCAGTATTGTTCTAGAATGTAGAAAATAAATGCCTAAACAAAAAAACATTGAATTAAAAGGTGTGTCCAAACCTTTGACTGGTAGTGTATATATATATAATATCATAATATATATATATCATTGTGTGGAGCCGCATCATTAAAATGATGTTGCTCCAAATAAGGACACCACACCTCCTAAATCCCCGTTTAACCCCTTGATTAGAACCTTCTTTTAGGGTGTTTTCACACTTCCATTACAGCGCTCCTTGTGATCAGTGAATCATGACTTTTGCATATGTGAATCAGACCCCTCTAAAGTGACCCATAACTCTACTTAGACCACGTTTGTTTATAGCTCATTGCATGGTCCACTTGATTTGTACATTGTGAAAACAATAAAGTCTTGAAAAAAAATGTTTTATAGATATTGAACTTGAAAGTTGATGTACATTTACTGTTTTAAGCCAACCAACAGAAAAACCACTCAAGTGGCTCTGCTTGGGGTTAAGTGGTCCCACAACAAGGGCAGCAGTGTTAATGGCAGAAACATGACAGATTAGCTAATAGAGCCACTGTAGCACTAGTAGTAATGCTATGGAGTTTAAATTGTTAGAGAGCAGAAACAGGAAGTATGTTACCAGAAGTATGTCAGTGACAGAAACAATTGTGTATGCATGAATTTTGTCAACCCTCAACCACTCACATAAGCTACTGCTGCACTCAGCAGCTCTGAATTGAGTTGATTTTTATGGGTCAGCATCAAAAATGTTTTTGGTATTTCACATCAAATATGTTTTTTTTTCTGCTCTGTTTTTCAAGCCAAATCATAGCATTTCAACACATGATAGAATAATGCAAAGCAACCATTTTGAATGACCCTGTCACAGCTGTTACACTATGGTGAAGAGTCACAGTGTGAACAACCAGTGCTCTGAGATCTCATTAATGTTAAAATGTCCAGAATGAGAACTGAGTGACCTTCTGAGTCCACTTCTATTGTGAACACCAAAAGCACCGAGGCCATTTGCAGCTAGTTTCCATTCAGGTCTACTTTAACAGATCTGAGTGTGGTTCATTTAAATAGAACTATGTGTGAAAACACCCTTAGATACAGAGCACTGCAGCAGTAAGCTGGGTACCTTACACTGATTTGGACTTTCTGTAGGAAAGATAACAAATACATGTAAGCCTGAGAAATTAACCTTGTCAAACTCACTTCAAGAGTGGGGGTGTTCAAGTTTCCCCACTTCTCTTCAATTACACAAGTGTTCTCTTAATGCATTGGGAGCTAATGGAATTGTTAGGATGATGATGATGAATGGTGGTATGTGAGGAAGGACAGATGGGTATGTAATTACCAGTGTTCTGGGATTCACTCGAAAAATCGGCTTCAAGAAACCATAGCAACACCATCCGTCACATGGCAGACCGCCAATAGAAATTGGATCCCTTTCCATTCTAATCTCTCATCTGGTGCACTTTCATACTGAAGCCATATTTATCTGCAATGTTGCTGCAAAAGGCATATATTAACTCTTCTTGACTTATCCAGTTTTATTAATCCACTTACTATGAACTTGCATGCAAAATTTACATCCTAGGTATTGCTGTAATCTTAGAGAGCTCTTTGTTCAATATCGTCTCTTCAGCTAAGGCTGCAGATCATAATGAATTGGGGAGGTTAGTGGGAAGGTTGACGTTAAGTGGAGAGGACAGCTCGTCTTTGCTCTGATCTGAGCAAGTATGCAGATGCTCTCCTCTCTCATTAGTGCTGCTGCAGCCCACAGATGCTACTGCTCCCTCACCCTAGAGCTGTACATCAATACAGGAGCTGACCGACAGTGTGACCTAATCTAACAATCCTGATGCCAAACTGCCCAGCTGAAGGATAATATTTAAGAAAATCTGGCAAAGCTTGTCAAATCTGTCACATTAACAAAACATGGATAAATATTGTACGTTTGTACAGACAGCACATAGATCTCATGCCTAAGGTTTATTTGATTTCTCTATCTGTTTTGAGAACAACTCAGGGAAAACCTATTCAAGGAGAAGTTCAGTGAGCATAATAGCTCTTGAAAGTTGTTACAAAAACTAAATTAACATGATACAACCTAGAATATTGCACAAAACAAGTTAACCAAAACCGTTGTTTACAAATATACTACCATTAAGATTAACAAATAATTAGGCATGTCACATATTATACATAAACAGGAAAGAGAATTCGGATTAATCACCATTATGTTTGACATTTAATCATCATCCAAGTCCTTAATATGTCCTCAATGTCCTCAAAGTGTGAAATTTCCAGGATGTTTAAAGCTTTATATTAGTAAACCTATGGCAAATAACTTCACCATTTTATCCAATGACCTGAAAGGACTATTATGAATTCCTTGTTACATGTCCAGAACATTATGTATGCATTTTCACCATCATTCACAAGCATGCTATGGATTGTAACGGATAATAAATTCTCTTTAGTGTCAGCATTTGTGTCACCCACTTCCTGTATTTAACATCAAATTAAACTCCCACACACACACACACACACACTACTGGAGTACTGGAGTCTTGGGGAGTGTAGTGACAGGATCAGTGTGAACAGTCAGAGAAAACTCAAACATAAGTTCAGACCCTGGTAACTCAGCTCTGGTAAGAAGGAAAAGAATCTTTTCTTTCTCTTTGACTCGGTGCTCACTGCCACCATCCATTCTTTTTTGACTCCACCTGCCAGAAATATCTTCACGACCTGAGATTTGACAGTAGTTCGAATCTCTTGAGATGATCAGGGAGTCTTTTCATTTTAATACATTTAACCCCTTTCATATTTTCTGTCAGAGGCAGATGATAATGGGCTGTTTCAGGATCCAGCGTTACTGTGAAAGTTAAACACAAATTTCTGTCAGCTGAGTGTCATTGCTGTCATTGCTGTAAGTACACTACAACAAAGTTGACATTCAGTATGCAGATAATAGTGGTTAGAACAGTTTTAGTTCACAACTGCAGGCTCTGCTAAGAGATTTGGGTATGTTTGAATATTTAAGGGATTTGTACATTTACATATTTATCTTAGTGTAGGTGTGATCTCTGAATCCATTTGAATACAAAACAGATTAAATAAATAAATAAATAAAAACCCACAACAAAAAACCAAAATAAAATGATAAATAAATGAAATTAGTTTTTGGCAAAATCTTAGTGCTTTTTAATATTTTGGCAACATAGCCTCAAAAAAAAGGTACTCTTGTGAAAATGTAAAAAAATGTAAAAAAAATCTTATGCCATATCATATTCTTCTGTAGTTATAAAATGTCTTGTGAATATCAAATGTTTTATGTCAAATTTATTATTAAATTTTATATACAAATTTTCTTTAGACTTTATGGTAGGTCAAGAATCAGGGCTAAATTGAATAAAAAAATATAATCTTATTGAATATTAAGATTTGAAAAAAAGTTTTGTAACATCCATCCATCCATCCATCCATTCATCCATTCATTTTGATAGGGATATAAGCTGTAGGGATGCCAGTTCATTGCATATGAATGTGAAAGAAAGAAAGAAAGAAAGAAAGAAAGAAAGAAAGAAAGAAAGAAAGAAAGAAATGTCCATTTTTTAGTGTCATTTTACCGTAAAAGACCATCAAGGGCTGTCTCTCCTTCATGTGTAAATGTTGCTATCTGATCACTCTTTCTTCTTAGCCCTGCAATCTCTTTCTTAAGTTCAATAATCTTCTATTCACCTTAGTGTTCTCTTTCTTCAAACATCAGACATGAGAAAAAAGACATCATGGCCTTTTTTCTGCAGCTCAGCATATTTCCTCTCAAATGAATCCAAAAGTTCCAGTCAGGAGTTCTCTAGCTGGCCTTGCGTGTATAAGGATTTTAACACTTGGACACTCTCAGGGTATATTTCTGTTCGTTCTGCAAAAGCTGTCAATATGGTTTTCAAATGAAAACGTTCAGGATCTCCTTCATGGAGCAAAAGTGAATGGTCATGACATGAAATGATTTATGAGACAAATACTGTGTATTGTAGTAGGCCTATTAATACAATAGTAGGTACTGTACTTATTAATACAGTAGTAGGTACTGTACCTGTGAAATGTAACTGATCCCTCAGATATGTCTCTTGCTGGCTCCATCAGTAACAGCTGAGAGGAAATATTTCTGCAGTGTAATTGCTCCCTAACATGAGTCTCACAGAACAGAAGAGCGCAAGTGAGACAGAACTTCACAGTTCTCAGCTTCCTGTGAAAGCAGAGGTCACACGTCATCTCATCAGGACCAGTAGAAGCTGCAAGAACATAGCTCTCACGCTCCAATTTCTGGATCACCCTGCTAGCACTGAGTTAGTGTTAATCTCTGGATAGTTCATGAATTACTTTCTGCTCTGTGGGCAGCAGGATCTTCGCACAGGCTCATCATTTTCTTAGTGGCTGGTTATGAAAAACTCCCCAAAACTATGTATCATGGGTATAATGTCCCCATCAAGACAAACACACTGACTTTTTACTTTATAGCATGAAGTTACTAATCACTCCTACACACTTTTATTCTATTTTGAACACAGTATAGTGTTCACATCATGACAAATGTAGGTGGAATAATGGCACATTAATGAATGCTGTTTGGTTCTGGATCACTGGGCTAGCTCTGATAATGTTTATCTTCTATGTTTAGGCAAGTTAATTTGCCATTAGTTTTTTATTTTGATACCTGAATGTTATACAGTGCTTGCTGGTTATATTATGATAATATATTAAGTATTATTTACAATTATACCACAGAATCAGTTTTTATTTTGTATTATCATTAAGATTCTTTTTCTGTAACAGCTGCTCTGTAGCTCTAAATCAAATTCATATTTATGCTCTAATTTTAATCATTTTCTTTTCTATTATTAGCGCTCAATCACAGTGACTGCTGGATGCGCTCTGTAATATATACCTTAAGAAACAAATACCGAAACACAGATGAGGTCCCTTTAAGCTTTCCATCAAAGGAAAGTATGCAGGAGTGAGGTTTTGTGTGTGATCGAGAGAGAGAGAGAGAGAGAGAGAGAGAGAGACTGCTGATGGAATGCAAGTGATAATAGGATATTTTGTTTCTCTGACTTTCCGGACTATAAAATGTAAGTATAAGTGGTTAAAATAAATGACATGATTTATTAATAAATAAAAAATCACAGTTGTTGGTAAATTGATTTTTACTAGTAAAATAAAACACTATGGGTTGTGCTGTTATAAGGAAATAGTCCTCTGTGTGCAATATTCCTGTAAAATGAAGTCATATTCTAATCCAAAAGTACTACCCTGACAGCCTGCCTTCATTTTCAGTAATAATGCCACTGATTTGGAATATTTTTCCACAGCATGTGCAGTACTTATTATGATTGCTCATTTACTCTGCTTTATTCGGCAAAAATGCCTTTAAGTCAACATGGAAGCAAAGAAGGCAGAGCAGAGTTTATATTCACTTTGCTGTTTTAGCACCACCCTAAGTGTATTACTTTTCTCATCTGTGGTACTAAGTGGTCAGCAAATCAACTATAATGTATATCACATATAATATAATGAACGGCATATCACCTCTGTGAAAAATTTCTTATAACCTATACATTAATCTGCACAGTCAGAAGTAAATGAACTCTACAAGTGTGTTTTGTTCACTGTGCTGCTATATAAATGTGCCATTAGAATGTCCATTAGGTAAAATTATACACACTAGTCAAAACAGTATATACAGGTATAATGTGAGGACAACACTGATCCAGGATGATGTAAAGTCCAAAAGCATTATTAAGGATGGATTGACCAAACTCATAAAACTAACACTGTTTATTTAGGTATTTGGCGAAACATGCATTTTAAATCTGCAATACAAAAAGATGCAAAAGAAATCTGTGAAGAATTCAAATCTTACTACACTAATACTACAGATTTAATACCTAGAAGACACAACAGAAATAGTAATACAATACAATATGACTGAAATTAAATGTTGTGCAGGTAATGAGCAAAGACTAGTGTTTGATAAACTCCCCTTAATGTTGTTTACAAAGCCTGATGAGTAAGTTAACTGCATATATCAAACAAAGTACACAACCATTTAATTTAAAAAATGCTCAGTGGCCACACATTAAGACATGGAAAAAAAAAACATCTCTGCAACAATTCTTCTTCTTTGCAGTTTCACTGGAGTCTGTTTTTCAGGCAGACAGAAGATAACTGACTTAATGCACAATCTGAAATGCAATATAATACTGCATAATAAATGCATACCTGTTTAAATTTAAAAAAAAAAGCTTTGTTTTATTACAGGTGCGCTTATGGAAATTCAGCTGCCTAAAATAATCAGTACTGCATTATTCAATTAAGTAAAATGCATGTATATGTCATGGAAATTCTGTGAAAAGTAATGCTGCCACTGAGTCTATGGGTATAGTACACTGTTATACTTTAAGTTTAAGTTGCCTGGGAAAGAGCTGTTTTGAGTGGCCTTTGGCCTCAACAATGCCAGTCAGTTTTGAGAGGGAGATTGCTGCAGCAAGGGCTGATGGGATTGTTTATCCTGCTGTGCTTTGACCCTGAGACTGAGGATGGTAGCTCTGCAGCACTGCTTCATTTATCTCTGCCACTTCTTTCCTGTCTGATCAAGCCTCTGAGCTCATACTGCTGTCAGGATAGAATCTCTCTCTTCAATCTTTAAACCTACAGTATCTCTATCCTGCACCCTGACTGGGTTAGACAAATTTCAGCATGTTGTGAATCTATACCCCGATTTCTAAACAGACAATGAATTGTTAGTTTCATTTGCACATATTAAATCACTGAAGAGAAATGAACTAGTGTCATTCAAGTGTCTGATTTCCACTCCACTATTGTGCTTTTTAGAAAGAACCCATTTGGAGAACAACAAATGATCCATTAATGACAACTAACTTTGTCTCCTTGTTTTGTAATCATGGCACAAATTTAAGTTTGCAGTATTATTTATGCTCAGTATTTCATGAAAAATGCATTGGGTTTGAAAGGATAGATTATTAAGAGGTGCATTTTGGCATGCTGCTGTGGTATTCAATCAAATCAGTGCCTGATTTTATTTATAAATGAATTGGAGCATCTTCCATTTCTTACTTCCATTTCTTACAAATGCAAAAATGGAGTAGCGTTTTTCTCACTTCTCACTTCCCCTAGTCTTGCAATCAAATATTCAAGAGGTTGTTCACATGGCAGGAGCCACTATAAAAAACAGCAGAATCTGGTATGCAGCTGACATTTTGTCTTCTACTACATACTGACATTTGTCTAAGTTTTTCAACATTTTCTTAACATGAAGTAATAACTATCCAGTTGGAAGACTGCTGAGTACTAGCCAATCATAGTGCAGGATGCAGGATGCAGGTTAATAGAGACAGGAAAGATAAAAACACAGTAGGGGCTTCATGAATCTCTTCATCTCCATGGTTACTGATGGTTTTAAACTCATTTTGAAACAGAAGCAGTAACTGTGCTGCTTGCAATACACTCCCAAGTTAAATACTGTAGTTCTTAAAGCACAAAAGGCTTCATCGCTATCTCAAGGCTATGCTACTTGCCATAACTTATAAAATAAAGAAAGAAATAAAATTTATAGTCTATTCAAAACTCACAAAGATTTGTATCTCCAAATATAATAATTTGATACCAGTCTTAGGGTCATGACTTCGACAAAATATTGAGATGTATCCAACCAGTACCATCTGAATTGCCTGATTGAAGATAATATTCATTGCTCTGTGAAGTGATATTTTTTTTTACATCATTCACTTTCTAACAGGGTACAGTGTCGATCAGGTAGGAAGAAGTAAAGAAGATTCCTTATATAATAAGCAAAAGTGACAGTATTATCTCTTTGTCTGTCTTGGATGAGATTCTTTGGCCCACTGTGGACCAAACTGCAACACGCCCTTTGAGATTGTGTTGCACACCAGATTGAGAGTTTGAAATCAGGAACAATATTGTACATTTTATTTGTAATATGATTAATAACATACAATATGTGTAACACATCTATAACCATACATGTCTGTGATACTTAGATACTGTATGTGTGTATAGGTATTCATGATAATGTACAGTACATAAGTGAACATATAAAAGTGGCATAGGTCACTGTTGCCAGAAACAAACAGCAATGGGTTTAAGTCTGGGTCTTGCTGGCTGTGCTATGGTTAAACCATTAAAGTGCATTCATCCATCCTGTGTGCTGCAGACTGAGGGGAGGAGTGCTAGATTCAAAGTGGTGTCATCCATCTCCTAACCCACTGCTGGATAAATGCAGTGTGTATGATGAATGAGAAACATGTCCTTGTTGAAAATAAGAGCCAGTACAATGAGAGAATGATGGGAGAGGAGGTTATGTACCAGAGCTAAAGTGGTGGATCATGAGAAATTGGAATGCCATCGTGGTGTGTAAAATACCAAGCTTGTGTTTTGAAAAGTACAACGTGCCTATCAGAACTGATCACAAAAAGGAAGCAATGAATTTTCTATTCTAAAGAGTGATCACGCCTAAATAGTGGCTGAAGGTAACACTGAACTCTTCACCATTACAGAAAAATGAAGATGAAACACACATCATCTGCTTCGAAACCCCTGTTTGTTTACATTAGCGGCATTAAGTCATCATTTACAAACAACAGCCATGGAGATCACAAAATTTATAATTTTGAAATATGGCTGTTTGTTTCACAGACTGTCAGTTCATGCTTTCAGAGTCATGCATTTTTATTCATTTTAAGTATACAGTACAATAAGCTTTTTCTTGCATCTTTGTTTTGGAAACTCAAAACAAATGCTACTTTAAACCCTTTGGGTCTAACAGAAATCAATTTTATCTACACACTTAAGCAACATCTAGTTTTTTATTTTGTATACTTACATTAAAAAGAACAGATAGGGTGCCATAGGGTGTTTGTTTGCAAAATTTTTTAGAAGTGGTAGCTTCCGAGAATGAGATACTGGTGTCTGGTTTAGTTACACACTGTTTAGCTGTATTTTGTCCAAAAGCTTATAATCTACCAAGAAACACATTCAAGAGTAACTGCCATGTTAAATAAGCAAACCACTCACAATACGACCATGGCATTTTCTTATTGAATTGTGATTTGAGGTCTGTCAAGTGACAGATTTCTGTAATTACAGCAATTACACAGGCCTACCGCACTTCAGTTTACACTCACCACCCACTTTAATAGGAACACCTGTACACCTACTCATTTATGCAGTTATCCGTTCAGCCAATCATGTGGCAGCAGTACAATGCATAAAATCATGCAGATACAGATCAAGAGCTTCAGATTTAACTTTAGATTGAGGGAAAAATGTGATCTCCTTGTTTATGGTGCCAGAAGGGCTGGTTTGACTGTTTCAGAAACTGCTGTTCTCCTGGGATTTTCACACAGAACATTCTCTAGAGTGTACACAAAATGGTGTGAAATACAAAAAAACATCCTGTGTGCAGAGGGTCTGCAGGCTGAAACACCTTGTTGATGAGAGACATCAGAGGGGAATGACCAGAATGGTCTGAGCTGACAGGAAGTCTATAGTAATTCAAATATTCTCCCATTACACTGTGGTATATGCAGAAAAGCATCTAAATATGTGCAACACATCAAACCTTGAGGTGCATGTGCGACAACGGCAGAAGACCACATCAGGGTCCACTCCTGTCAGCAAGAACAGGATTCACAGGGACAGACTCAATGACTCAAGGCTGGAAAAAGACAATCTAATTAATCTGCAACTGTCCGGTTTGGGTGAGTCTGTCAGATCAACCAAGTTTGGCCATTTTCCCCTGACTTCTCTCATCAACAAGGTGTTTCCACCAACAGAACTGTCGCTTACTCAATGTTCTTTGCACCATTTTGTGTAAACGCTAGAGACTGTTGTATGTGAAAATCCCAGGAGATCCCTCTGGTACCAACAACCACAGACAGTTAAAGCCACAAAGATCACTCTTTTTCTTTGTTCTGATGTTTGATGTGAACAATAACTGAAAATCTTGATCAATCTTGAAGGTCCTGTTTCTGCATGATGTTATTCATTGTGCTGCTTTTACATGATGATTACAGAACTGAATAAATAAACAGTTGTGCAGGAGTTCCTATTAAAGTAGACGGTGAGCATTTACAGTAGAAGTGCGATTATGACAGGATGGCTGTTGAACAGCTTGATAGATATGGTCATTTTTTATTTACATAGATAAATTATGTTTTACAAGTTAAAAAAAAAACAGGCATAATACTTAAAGTATTAAATAAAAATTGTATATGTTGCTTTTGGAAATTATTTGTTGATGTGTTATATATTATTTTTACAAAGATTCTGAGGGATAGTTATTTCTATACATTTTTTTTTTTTTTAAAAAGAAGCAAAATAGCAAAATAACTACAGATCCCATGAGCTTATCTGTGTGTGTATGTGGTGGATAGTACGGTTTTGGTTTGTTGTGTTTTATTGCTTGCTTAGATTGTCAGAGCTTTAAATGTCTGTCTAAGCTTCTCATATCACTTATCATAACAACCAGCCAGTGTGATCTTCAGTCCTATATTATATCATACTAGTGGAAAATTGTGAATCTGTGGCTCAAAGTTGAAGGGTCTTTTTGCTTCAGTGTGTGGAATTGCTTTTTGGTCCAAGTTCTGTTTACCCAAAAACATCAAAGCCCATAAAAAGCAAGCTAATTCATTTGAGGAGAAAAAACCCGACATCAACATGCAGGCAAAGTGAGAGAAAAAAAACTTGGTAGATGACACTAACTGAAAATAGATGAAACGCTTCCTCTATCAAAGTTCTGGCACATCGTTCAGCCAAGAGCTTAATGAAAATCCATTTGGCATAGAGGCAGAAGACTCCAGCCCTTCAGACCAGAATTAAGGCTCTTTGGACTGCCCTGACTTAAGGCCACACATGCTGATGCCAGAACAGCAGATGTGCGGCTTAGACTAAACACATGAAGTGGCTAGGCGATGGATTACCCAATGACTTGTCAATGTGGCATGGCAAGATGGCAGACGGCCATTGATTAGTTGAACTGTGCATTTCTGTTTTGGAGCATGTGTTTGTTTCATCATCTCAATGCTCATTAATTCACTAATCAAACGCATGGGCTCCAGTCCTACAATCAGAGATGTGTTTTATCACATTCATTTATTCACTATTAGTCTTGTTCTCCTTGGCCTGAGTGAACAACAGCGGTGAATGCATAATGAGCAGAATTGAATTAATGCCAATCTAAAAGAATGAAATGAAAGTTGTTTAAAGCTGATGAGCAAGACTCATCTTTAATTTATTTGTTACGTATTTGCTCATGTTTCTCTAAACACATTAAAACTGAACAAATAGATGGTAACTAATATTTGGGTTTTTTAAAAATAAACTAATAGCAAATGTTTACACGTAAAAACCTAATTTAACATGATGTCTACAGTATTTATGCACCATTGCATGAAAGAAATCTATTAGAACAGATAGAGAAACTCATACAACAGGGGGGTCAAACTGTTATATATGGAAGATCATAAGCTTTCTTGTTTTAATTTCATTTTATTTTAATTTTATTTTAATCAAAACCCAATAGGAGACTAAGCACTGTTTGTTTTATGCCTGAACATTACCATGTACATACTTATTTTAGATTTGTATATAACTTCATGGCAGGATATGAATAATCAATCTGGACTACAATTTAATTCCAGTATTTGTTTTCTGTTTTTTAGCTTGGCTGTCCAATAGCTCAGTCACAGTAATTACTACAACATTAACTGATTTAACTATTTGAATAGGGGAAAACATTCTGAGGAGCTTTTTTTAACCACATTACTCTAGTCAGGGTCATGATGGATCCAGAGATGTGAACATTGGGTGAACATTTGAAACTCGGCACAGACAGTAACTCAAGCTCATCGAGCTGTCAGGTGGCATTGCTACTCATTGAGCAACCATACTCCTAGACAATGAATAAACCGGGTGTTGATCATTTTCAAAATTAACAAATTTCATTGCTTCCACTGGTCATACCACTCATTTTGTTCTGTTTGACAAATGACTATACATGACAGACTATACTACATAAATGTACTGACTCACTAAACCTCATTTTCAGCAAGACATGGTTCTAACTATGTGAAACTGTTAATATAACATCACAGTTAACCTCTTCACGAATATCATTGTTTGGTTCCATCCGGCAAACTGGCTAGTATCTGTGAAGTGCATCAAAGAATTAGCAAGAGGGACAGAATCAATGCTAAGTACATTTGAGTTAGCTTACTAACATAACATGGAAGCACACACAAAAAGGGATTCATACACTAAAAAAAGTGTTTCATGAGATTGATGAGCTGCAGCAGCACTCTTGCTTAACCCAGCATTTTCTTTTTGGCAAAAGTCCTGTTCCCAGCTGCATTACAAGCTTTAATTTTGTCTGCGTCTCAGTTTAATTATCTGGGAGGGAGGATTTTTTTCTCTTCTTCAATATATTTTTGGAAATGCATTGAGCACTACTGAAAAGTGTAGGGGCATCAATCAGTACTTATGGCAAAACCATCACTCTTTACTTTCATTTAATATAAAGCCCACATATTCTAGAAAGTGGAAGTGTGGGGTATATGTATTTTTATTAAATCGAATTGAGAAATGGAAAAAAAAACAAGCAACAAATCAACTATTACCAATTAAACAAGCAAACAAACAACAAC
The DNA here is from genome assembly GCF_019097595.1 of Hemibagrus wyckioides. Lineage (NCBI taxonomy): Eukaryota > Metazoa > Chordata > Actinopteri > Siluriformes > Bagridae > Hemibagrus > Hemibagrus wyckioides. The sequence continues at coordinate 19,760,669 of NC_080715.1, forward strand.
AAAGCAATGAGAATGCATTGGGGAATTTGGGCTTGCAATTAGGTTTAAATAAATTAATTAATAAAATAAACCTAAATATAACATGTATAGATTGATTCCAATTTGTCAAAATACAGCAGCATTGCTAAAAAAAAAGAAAACGTTGTGCAAAGTGAGGTGAAAGACTGAGCCTCATTAACCTGCATTTTTTTTTTTTACCGTTATAGCAAAGAAGCTGGAAAGAATTTTTGTCATCATTATTAAACAACATAAAAACCTGGAAAAAAGCCTTACTTTGAAGCAAATTGAATTTGACACCCCAATATAATCTTAAAGTTCTCACACTGATAAACTGGTAATGTCTACATTACATGAGAACAATAGTGAAAATGAACATTTATTTATTATTATCAACTTCTTAGATTTTAGAAAATCTTGTATTTTTTCTCAATTTAAAACCATCTAGAAATCCATTTGCTGATTACAATGCAGCATCACACTATTTTATGAGCTCTCTAATTTCAATTTGTTGCTGTAGCTCAACAGGCATTAAGCAGCATCTGCTGTCTTTAATGTTCAAGAATGAATGCACTTAATCCACCTGTCAACCCCTTGCTGTGTCACCATGGAAACTGACTCTCATCTCCGAGCCCAGCCACTATAGCAGCTTGAGACAGTATGGACCGAAGGACTGAGCTGTGGACTTAAAGGAACAGGAGAGGCAGATCAGAGAACATTGTCCTTTAGCAAATCTATCAGTCTGCCACTGTGAACAAAGTGAATTTAAATGTGACATTAGAATTGGGGACCTCTGGCCACACTCATTTTCCAAAGAGTTCAAAGTGACCTGCTTTCGGAAAAAGTATGCGATGTGGCTTGTCGGATGAAAAGCTCAGAACTTTCAGTGAGTTATACTTGATCAGTTATGCTCTGAGCTGGACAGACATATGAGCAGTGTAGACTTCACAGCAGAGGTTTCAACTGCATGTGACATGATAAGCAACATCAACTACCAGGCTGCCAGTGATAGTAGGAACAGATTTCAGCTCATACTTCTGGGCAGCTTGGGGTCATGTTTGAAACTATACTATGCTCAACATGTTTGTTATTTATATATATATATATATATATATATATATATATATATATATATATATATATATATAATATATATGTATATATATATATATATATATATATATATATATATATATATATATACACTATATTGCCAAAAGTATTCGCTCACCTGCCGTGACTCGCATATGAACTTAAGTGACATCTCATTCCTAATCCATAGGGTTCAATATGATGTCGGTCCACCCTTTGCAGCTATAACAGCTTCAACTCTTCTGGGAAGGCTGTCCACAAGGTTTAGGAGTGTGTTTATGGGAATTTTTGACCATTCTTCCAGAAGCGCATTTGTGAGGTCACACACTGATGTTGGACGAGAAGGCCTGGCAGGCCAGTCAAGTTCATCCACACCAGACTCTGTCATCCATGTCTTTATGGACCTTGCTTTGGTCACTGGTGCACAGTCATGTTGGAAGAGGAAGGGGCCAGCTCCAAACTGTTCCCACAAAGTTGGGAGCATGGAGTTGTCCAAAATGTCTTGGTATGCTGAAGCATTCAGAGTTCCTTTCACTGGAACTAAGGGGCCAAGCCCAGCTCCTGAAAAACAACCCCACACCATAATCCCCCCTCCACCAAACTTTACACTTGGCACAATGCAGTCAGACAAGTACCGTTCTCCTGGCAACCGCCAAACCCAGACTCGTCCATCAGATTGCCAGATGGAGAAGCGCGATTCGTCACTCCAGAGAACGCGTCTCCACTGCTCTAGAGTCCAGTGGCGGCGTGCTTTACACCACTGCACACTTGGTGATGTATGGCTTGGATGCAGCTGCTCGGCCATGGAAACCCATTCCATGAAGCTCTCTGCGCACTGTTCTTGAGCTAATCTGAAGGCCACATGAAGTTTGGAGTTCTGTAGCGATTGACTCTGTAGAAAGTTGGCGACCTCTTCGCACTATGCGCCTCAGCATCCGCTGACCCCACTCCGTCAGTTTACGTGGCCTACCACTTCGTGGCTGAGTTGCTGTCGTTCCCAAACACTTCCACGTTCTTATAATACAGCTGACAGTTGACTGTGGAATATTTAGGAGCGAGGAAATTTCACGACTGGATTTGTTGCACAGGTGGCATCCTATCACAGTTCCACGCTGGAATTCACTGAGCTCCTGAGAGCGACCCATTCTTTCACAAATGTTTGTAAAAACAGTCTGCATGCCTAGGTGCTTGATTTTATACACCTGTGGCCATGGAAGTGATTGGAACACCTGATTCTGATTATTTGGATGGGTGAGCGAATACTTTTGGCAATATAGTGTATATATATACACACACACACACACATATATATGACATACACTATATTGCCAAAAGTATTCGCTCAAGTCTGGGTTTGGCGGTTGCCAGGAGAACGGTACTTGTCTGACTGCATTGTGCCAAGTGTAAAGTTTGGTGGAGGGGGATTATGGTGTGGGGTTGTTTTTCAGGCGCTGGGCTTGGCCCCTTAGTTCCAGTGAAAGGAACTCTGAATGCTTCAGCATACCAAGACATTTTGGACATTTCCTTGCTCCCAACTTTGTGGGAACAGTTTGGAGCTGGCCCCTTCCTCTTCCAACATGACTGTGCACCAGTGCACAAAGCAAGGTCCATAAAAACATGGATGACAGAGTCTGGTGTGGATGAACTTGACTGGCCTGCACAAGACCAGTCCTGACCTGCACAAGACGAGTCCTGACCTCAACCCGATAGAACACCTTTGGGATGAATTAGAGCGGAGATTGAGAGCCAGGCCTTCTCGTGCAACATCAGTGTGTGACCTCACAAATGCGCTTCTGGAAGAATGGTCAAAAATTCCCATAAACACACTCCCAAACCTTGTGGACAGCCTTCCCAGAAGAGTTTAAGCTGTTATAGCTGCAAAGGGTGGACCGATTGAACCCTATGGATTAGGAATGGGGTGTCACTTAAGTTCATATGCGAGTCAAGGCAGGTGAGCAAATACTTTTGGCAATATAGTGTATATATATATATATATATATATATATATATATATATATATATATATATATATATATATGTATATAGGTCATGTGATCATTTATACAGAAATGGACAGAAGGGGGTGAATACTTATTCAGAGCTTGTGGAACACATCTATGAATGCTTCTGATGACCCCAAATATGATATTCATTGCTTATTAATGTATTAATGTATCATATGGCCTCAGTACATTGCAATCTGAGGTTCTGTGTGTGTCTATCTTGGACTGTTCTGGACTTGGAGTTTGGAATTTTGTTCCCAGGAATTGGTTGAATGCCATATCCTTTTCTTCCTACTGTACCAGAACTTCATTAGTACTTCAGTAATTGTGTTTTTATACCTCAGTACATCTCATATTTTCATTGTTTTCATTTGTTACATTATTTACTTGTTTTTTGTCTCTATGTTGCTCTATATAGACATTAGCAACCAATGCACACAAACACAGGCACCCCAGAATAAAATAAAACCATTCAGAAGGACTCAAAATTCAATTAAAGTGTGAACTGAAAGTAAAATTTACTGCACAAAAAAAATCATTTTTATGTAGTGTTGGGGCACAGAATTCTTCAGTCGCTTCAATGTCACGGTTAAGTGTCAGATATCATGAAACATAATGCCATCCATCATCATTATAGAAAAAGATAGTAATTACTTGAAACTCTTACCCTCCATTTATTTGGGTAGAGTGCATGACAGTGTCAGCCATTACGACGGGAGAACAAATCACTGCCAGCAATCAGCCTGCCTGAAAGTTATGGCCTGAAAAGGGTCAAAGTAATAAAGTTTTGAAAAATGGAAAAGCTGGAAAAAAAACACAAGCGAGTGGCAACATGTATTAATTTTGCCTCATTTTTGCTGCAGACAATTTTTTTTGACAAACATCATACAAAGCATAATCAAGTAATAGAAATTAATTTTGTTTGCACATTGTGAATACATCATCACTCTCCTAAATGTCATGAAACAATGAAATACCGCTCTTCTGATGGGCAATGAATGTTGTTTGTGTTTCCAGATTCATTTAAATTAATTCATGCATATCAGTCCATTCATATTGTTTCATTTTACACAAGATTTCCTCTGCTCCTGCATGTTAAAAAACATTTACAGTTGTCAGATATGAGAAAGAGGAACCTTAAGCACAAAGATGCCTTGTGTCTTACTCACAGTAATGATGGGTCTCCCGATGCTGGCCCTCAGTGGCTGTAGGTTTATTGGGTGGCACTTTATAATAATATGGAAGATAACTATTCCTTTATTGTCAGAGGCTTTTAGTACATCAATTCTGGCCATGGGGAAGAAAAATCTGCCATATATAGGGTGCTTTCCTGAAAATGCCTTTGTCATTGCACACCACAATGTACCTGGAGAAGAAAACAGCCACAGCTTTGCTCGTGTTCCTTTGTTGATACTGAAAAGTCATTTGAGCTTTACCTTTCAAGAATTGGCAGTAATCAGCAAACACAAAGCCCTCAGCTTTCTGCTGCCTTTACCACTTTAGCAAAAGGGAGTTTGCCCCTTTTAATTTGTTTGTGGAGTGAATGTCCTGACTCCTTTCCAATGAGATTACTGTTGCTGTTTTGCCAGTTTACACTTCCATTCCCCACATAAACATTAGCCGAAATTGGCCTGTGGGGAAATAAGCTATGAATGTATAAATGGAGGATTACTAGAGAGGTGGGGAAAAATCAATTATGCTAAAACCTCTCATTAACAGTAAGTGTGTGAATTTAGTTAGTTTTAAAGATTGTGCTTAAAGCTAAATTCACCAACCGTGGCAATATGTTACCCTTAAGCATTGATTAGTCTTCACCAAGTGACTGATATCTGATAAAAAAAGGGCATGTTTTTCTTTTTCTCAGAAGACTGTCTTTGAGGAAAGCTACTTAAAATGTCTAAATAAAATTGCGGTTCTTAAAAAATTGATTGTCACTGAAATAAAAATATTAGTAAAAAAAAAAACACTGTGGAAGGCTCCGCTGATACCAGATTTTGACTAATAACACAGTTAATGATCAAGCTCAGTATGGTGTGAGTGAACTACATCAGTTGTCTCACCTCCCTCTCTTGCTGATTCTCATGAGGTATGTAAAGATACAGGATGTCAGCAGGAGCAGCTGGAGGGGCACTGGGAGTTTTCAGCAGGGCATCTACCCACACCAGCAACATGCAGAAACAGCTGGTGCCGTCCATCGAGTCCAGGTGGGAGCAGGTGGTCCTGTCATCTCCGACTGCTCCATCATCCCTGACCTGGCCACCACCATGTAGCCCATGCCAAGACCGCATCACTCCTCAAACCTGAAATAAAATAGGGATATTGGAGGTGTTGTATTTTTTACCCCAGCCCTATACCAATGCCATTGCACTGAATCCTGAGCAGATGTTTTCTAAAGGTTTTGATAAACAACGGAGCTCAGAGTGTTTATTCAGTAGAGACATTTAGAAATTACCTTAAAGGGCAGACAGATTTTTAGAAAAAAATATAATTCAAGTAACTCTCAATAGCACTTACCTGGACATTTATTTATAGCTTTATATAATGAGTTTAGGATTGATCATTGGGTTTGATTTATAACTGACTAATGTTTTATTTATTAATTAGTTTAATATAAACATGATCTAAAATAACTACTTATGAATGGACTATACTTTACTTTTGCTGTACTGACCCCTCAGTGTACAAATGGCAGTGGCTGATAAAGTCATCTACAGCTTTAGATGTGGAATATTTATTAGGTATTTCAGAATCATTATAGACAAGAGACAAGATTTTTGTAATTTGTGTAAAGCTAAGACATGTTTTGTAAGGTCTGATGAGGTGCCCTGCTGCTATCGAGGTCTCCTAAAATCCGTGGTGTTATGCATATATTTGCATTCACAGCAGATCACAATCTATCACAATCTTAGAGCTATCACAATTTTTATAAATTTACTTCATGTTTAAAAAGGTATTTCAGATTACAACATATTTCTTTAATTATCTTTATAGAAGTTATTTCTTTAAGTATTATTTCTTTAATTGCTCACACCCTACAAAAAAAACAACCAACCAACCAATCAAACAAACAAACAAAAACTGTAAAACTGTAACACTTTGGATTCAGTCTACATATTATTTAATACAAACGTCAATATCCACAACATTTTTAGCCACTGATGTTGCTATTAACTTGCCTTTCTAGAGCCAACCAGCCTCAGGCCAGATTTCTGACCTTGAGATATTCAGTTGTTAGTGTTTGGGGAAAAAAGCCTTCAACTAGAAGTATACACATATTATTTCAGTAAGATCTTTCTTAGAAACAAAAACTAC